>NC_137133.1:6159526-6317026 GCF_949319135.1 Squalius cephalus | reverse complement strand
ACCCCACAGATATATTTATATAGCATGTTAAAATTGTCACTTTTTGAGGGTGAGCAAAAACGCACCGTTTTTTGTGTCTGTCCCTTTAAATGCAAATGAGCTGCTGCTCTCAGCACAGGGGGCGGAGCTACAACAGCTTGTGTCATTTTACCTCACACAGACATGCACTGAAAATGTCAATGTTTATGTTCAAACCAGACAATGATGGAGAGACTCAAGAAGAAGTGACAACATGTAGAATGCAACAGGACGTTTCTGAACGGTTAGTTGATGAATTTATGTAGCTTATGTGTAGTTATCTTCTAGTCATTGATTAGCATATTCTGTCATGATAATCTATAAATCGCGTTCCCGGGGGAGGGGTTTATGTAAATTTTAGGGTTGGTGATGTCACTAACCCTGGAGGAATGTCGTGTAGTCTCTACCAGCCGTTTGTTGTAGTCCTTAAAAAACGATTTCTTTAAATGCAAATATCCCGTTGCTTTGAACTTTGATCTTCGTAACTTTGCAGATGTTGTTTATGCTCAAACAACAACATTACACACTAGCTAAAGTTAAAAAAGTGAAATCATAATCAACCACCCCTCAATAGAATAGATCAGTCAAAATTATTCATACAGAGGCAGTTCGTAAGGACAACATTTTTTTTTTGTAACGTTAAAAATTAACACACCATTTTTTAAAGAGGGCCTATTATGCTTTTTTACATTTTAAAATTTCTTTAGAGTGTAATGTTGCCCTTTGAGCATGAAAAAGGTCTGTAAAGTTACAAAGCACAAAGTATAGGGCTTATTATCTATATCAGCAGGTAAGCACTGTTTCTGAACTCCCTGAAACGCCTTGATTGTAGTCTTCAGTTTTCTTCCGGGAATGGACATGTCACAATATTTCTCATTTAAATAATTCCTGCCCAAGGCACAAGCAGAATAAACGGGGCAAGGCTTGGTTGAGTTGAACACCGGAAAACGCGGTTATGGTAAGGGGCGTGACATTTCCAAAACACGCTTGAAGAGGTTGACCAATCACAACACACTGGTACAGCCGACCAATCAGAGCACATTGCGCTTTTCGGAAGGAGGGGCTTCGTAATACTAAACAGAGCTTTACTGACAGACTGGGAAGAGAGGTGCTGCAACAATGTAAAATATGTAAAAAATAATGAGTCTTTTGAACATTCAAGCATGAAAACGCCTCGGTTACGACTGTAACCTCGGTTCCCTGAAGAGGGAACGAGCGTTGCGTCGAAAATGACGCTATGGGGAACGCTTTGCGTGATGACGTCTTGAAGCACATGTAAAATCAGTCCAATGGTGTGGCGGAACGTCAGAGGCGGGTGACGTCACGTACCAGGAAGCTATAAAAGCCGGCCCGAAACAGAAAACGAAAGCTTCGTAAAAGTCTGAAGTCGAGCTGACAGGCATGAAGGAGATATGGCAAGGCGACGCAACGCTCGTTCCCTCTTCAGGGAACCGAGGTTACAGTCGTAACCGAGGCGTTCCCTTTCAAGGGAACTCCCGTTGCGTCGAAAATGACGCTATGGGGAACGTCTATACCAACGCCTCCATAGCTACGAATGTCTGTCCTGTGTGAAATCTGATGAGCAGCACTAGGAAGACAAAACATGAGACCCTGGAGCAGAGTCTAGATCCAGAGAGTAAAACCTGACGAAAGTGTGCGGTGAGGACCAGCCTGCCGCATCACAAACGTCCTGTAAAGAAACTCCTGAAATAAGGGCCTTAGAGGCCGCCATACTCCTCGTCGAGTGCGACCGGACAGCCAAAGGAGAAGGCTGCCCAGCCGCCTCATAAGCAAGTGAGATAGCCTCGACCACCCACTTACTCATCCTTTGCTTAGACACTGGACCTCCTTTATTAGGGGACCCAAAGCACACAAATAATTGATCACTTTTTCGCCACAGGGCAGCTCTGTGGACATATGCGTCTAACGCCCGCACAGGGCAAAGCAAATTATTAGCCTCCTGGTCAGCATTTTGATAGGGAGGAGGACAGAAGGCCTGCAGAACAATAGGTCTGACCACATTAGTGGGGACCTTGGGGATATAGCCCGGTCTCGGATGAAGAAACGCTTTGACCATACCTGGAGCAAACTCCAAGCATGACGGGGCAACCGACAATGCTTGAAGATCCCCTATTCTCTTGAGAGAGGAAATCGCAAGAAGGAAAAGAGCTTTCAGCGTTAAAAACTTCTCAGGAACCTCCTCAATTGGCTCAAAGGGGGCCAGGGACAAGCCTTGTAATGCAATGGACAGGTCCCATGGCGGAACCCTAGAGCGAACTGCAGGCCTCAGCCTCCAAGTGCCACGAAGGAAACGAGATATCAAAGGGTCTTTCCCCACAGACATTCCACCCAAAGGAATGTGGTAAGCACCTATGGCCGCCACATAAACCTTTAAAGTGGACGGGGTCAGACCTGCTGTGAACCGGTCCTGCAGGAACTCCAGCACTGTACCAATAGGGCAGTTAACTGGGTCCAACCGACGGTCACCACACCAAGAAGTGAAGACTCTCCACTTCAGGGCATAAAGTTTCCTCGTGGAGGGAGCTCTGGACTGTAGAATGGTCTCAACAACCTCAGTTGAGAGACCTGACTCTATGAGCTGGGCCCCCTCAGAGGCCAAGCCCACAGGTTCCACAGTTCTGGGCGGGGGTGAAATATTGAACCCCCTGCCTGGGACAGAAGGTCTCTCCTGACGGGTAACTCCAGAGGATGCCCGTCGAGGAGGGATACCAGATCGGGAAACCATACTCTGCCCGGCCAACGCGGGGCTATAAGAAGTAGGCGAACCCGGTCCCTGCGAACTCTTTCCAGAACCCCCGGGAGCAGAGCCACTGGGGGAAAAGCGTACAGACGTAGCCTCGGCCACGTCTGAACCATAGCATCCAGTCCCAGAGGAGCTGGATGCGTGAGGGAGAACCAAAGTGGACAGTGAGACGTCTCTCGAGACGCAAACAGATCCACTTGTGCTTGGCCGAACTCCCTCCATATCAGCTCCACCACCTCGGGGTGGAGCCTCCATTCCCCGGGCCTCGGCCCCTGCCTCGACAGAGTGTCCGCTCCTATATTCTGGACCCCGGGGATGTAGGCTGCCCTGAGTGACAGTAACTTCCCCTGGGACCACAAGAGGATATGGCGTGCCAAGTTGGATAACGGGCGCGAACGCAAACCCCCTTGGTGGTTGATATAGGCGACTACCGACGTGTTGTCCGTATGAACTAGCACATGGTGTCCCCTGAGATCTGTGATAAAGCTCCTCAGAGCCCGGAAGACAGCTAACATCTCTAGGCGATTGATATGCCAGGAACGATGATGGTCTTCCCACAGACCTTGAGATGAGCGACCCTCCAGGATCGCTCCCCAACCCGTGAGGGAAGCATCCGTCGTTAGCAGTTTGCGACGACAAGGAGCTCCCAACACTGGGCCCTGGGACAGGAACCAAGGTTTCTTCCACATAACCAGGGCACGTAAGCATCGCCATGTGACCCTGATTGTGCGAAATGGGTTGCCCCTCGGGGAAAACCCCCTGGTCCTGAGCCACCACTGCAGGGGCCTCATGTGCAACAGTCCAAAAGGTATCACGTTGGAAGCTGCTGCCATGAGACCCAACAGTCTCTGGAACTGTTTGACAGTGAGTAGCTGGCCTAGCTTTACACTTTTCACAGCTGCAAGGATGGACTCTATACGTGGCGGTGACAGGCGCGCCTGCATCGACACTGAATCCCAAACCACGCCTAAGAAAGTGGTCCTCTGGAGTGGAGAAAGCACACTCTTCTTGGTGTTCAGCCGTAACCCCAACTCTTTCATATGGGCGAGAACAACATCTCGATGTTGAACCGCCATCTGATGCGACTGAGCTAAAATCAACCAATCGTCGATGTAGTTCAGGATGCGAATACCCTGGAGGCGCAGCGGCGCCAGAGCTGCATCCATGCATTTGGTGAAAGTGCGGGGTGATAAAGCTAGGCCGAATGGAAGAACTCGATATTGGTATGCTTTGCCCCCGAAAGCAAACCTCAGGAACTTCCAATGACACGGACGGATGGAAATATGGAAATACGCGTCCTTGAGATCTATCGTGACAAACCAGTCCTCGGATCTGATCTGTGGAACGATTTGTCTCAAAGTTAACATTTTGAACTTGAGCTGCATGACTGACTCGTTCAGAACTCGAAGATCTAAAATGGGACGCAATCCTCCGTCCTTTTTTGGAACAATGAAATACCGACTGTAAAACCCGGTTTCCCTGTTGAAGGGAGGTACATATTCTATGGCCCCTTTCTCTAACAGAGTGTTTACTTCCTGTTCCATAACCAGAACCTGCTCGGGGGCCACCACTGTGGGTAGGACCCCCATAAACCGCGGTGGGCGTTTCTTGAATTGTATCTGATACCCTTTTTCCACAGTCTGCAGGACCCAACGAGAAACATTCGACAGTAGCTTCCACGCTGTCAAAGATTCTACTAGAGGTACCAGCCTCTCGAGACTGGTTTCTGGATTTTGTTGTTGTTGAGTAGTCAATTCGTCGCCCTGTAACGGCGCACCGGCAGGGAACGACCGAACAGACTGCTCTAACACCCTCCTCAGAGGGGGCGGGCATCCCGAGGCCACTACGTTTCCGGGTGGTCCTTGAGATATGTGCTCGCCGGAGACCGCTGCGCCCTGTAACACCGGAGGCGGCAGGGTTGGCAGAACGGTCCCCTGAGGGTACCGAAGAGAGGCGGGCACCGTAAAAAGAGGTGTTGACCGCTCTGCTTCGGGGGGGACTACCCTCATTTGTCCTGAGCCCTCGGACGTCAGGACTTTTTCCCAGCAGCCTTCTTGGCGGTAATAACGGTCCGCAGATCCGTTTTACCCCTCGAGTGCTGCTGGGTTTGAGAGCGCCCTCCGTGTCCCCGAGATTTTTGTGGGGGAGCACGAGAGGACACACTCTGTTTTTGAGTGGCACGATGGTCAGCGCTCTTTTTAGAGGAGTGAGGCTGCTCCCGCTCAGCAGCCTCATAGAATGAACGGCGGGGGAGAAGTTTTTGGAGTGCAACTGCCTGTTTAGAGGCCTCTTGTGATTTAGCTATCGCACTGTTCACAACATCACCAAATAGACCAGCAGTGGAGACCGGAGCATCTAAGAGAACATGTTTTTCCTTTTCTTTTATGTCGCTCAGATTGAGCCACAGATGCCTCTCAGTGGCCACCAGGGCTGCCATAGACCGCCCGATTGATTTAGCGGTCTCCTTGGTGGCCCTGAGAGACAGATCCGTGGCTCTGCGTAGTTCAGCCACTGTGTCTGGACCAATACCCCCGCCCTCCTCTAAATCCCCCAATAATTCAGCCTGATAGGCCTGCATAATAGACATCGTATGCAGACACGCTGCAGCTTGACCAGCGGCTGCATACGATTTATGAACCAGCGATGATGTAAATTTTACTGGTTTAGAGGGAAGAGAGGGAGCCTTCAAGGAAGATGCCGTCGCTGGAGAGAGATAGCTCGCGAGCGTCTCTTCCACCTTCGGCATCTCCCCATAACCATACTCTTTATAATTGTGAATGGAAGAGTAGTGAGAAGTTTGTGTTGTGTAAACTCTGTATGACATAGGTTTCCCCCACGATCTCGACACCTCGGTGTGGAGATCGGGGAAAAACGGAAGGCTTCTTCTCTGAGGCTGTGCACGAGATGGCAGGAAGCGTTCGTCGAGCTTACTTTTCGAGCGAACGTCCTGCCTATCCTCTGGCCACTCAATAGATAATCTTTCCACTGCTCTAGTAACAACATCGAGAAGCTCTTCAAACGCATGAGACTGAGGTGGCGAATCCTCAGACCCAGCGTCAATACTAACAACATCCACCTCCTCGGAGCTGGATAATTGTAGTACTGGTGCCTCTCTCGGGGGGGAAGAAACCGCAGCGCGTGCTTCCACACCCTGATGAGAGGCACTGGATCTATCAGAAGGTTGCTGAGATAAGGCAGAGCCCGTCTCAACATCCACTGATAGATCCATTTGCGAACCCCAGGTCTGAGATCGACGCTGTGCCTCGGCAGCAGCGGGACCAGAGCCCTGGGGAACGTGATCGGGATTGAACCGTGTCAACCGGGATCGGAGCGTACGCAATGGAAGCGCACAGCAATGCACACAGTCACCACCCTCGAGTGCTGACTGGGCATGCTCCTCTCCCAAACAAACAACACAAAGAGTGTGTGTGTCACCTCCCGTTATATAACGCGGGCAGGGATGGACACACACTCTAAACTGCTGCTTGCTCGCCATACTGAATAATATATATAAATATATAGACAGACAACACCAAATAACACGGACAGATTCACACAGAGCGCAACTGAAGACTCAGAAAGCTTTCGTTTTCTGTTTCGGGCCGGCTTTTATAGCTTCCTGGTACGTGACGTCACCCGCCTCTGACGTTCCACCACACCATTGGACTGATTTTACATGTGCTTCAAGACGTCATCACGCAAAGCGTTCCCCATAGCGTCATTTTCGACGCAACGGGAGTTCCCTTGAAAGGGAACCTATTTTAGTAGACCCCAAAAAACAAAATCAAGACTTTGTAAAATGGCATAATATGGCCTCTTTAATTAATTATGAGATAAAGAATTTCAGTCTGTTGCTGACACAAAGCTATCATGACTTCAGAAGACTTGGAAACCACTGCATGAGTTGGATGGACTATTTTATATTGTGTTTTAGTGGGGCTTGAAAGACATGGTCACTATGACTTGGTGTTGTATGCAAAGAGCTGCATTGCTCTTTTAACCTCAAACAAAGCAGGTACTCACCAGGAACCTCTCAGAAGACACACTGACCAAGATGAGGTCATCCCCAATACGCACTTTCTCACCCTCTGACCTCTGCTTGGATGCCGGGTGAATTGTCCACCAACAAGCTTCCCCTTTGATTGAACAAATCATCAGTTAAAGGACATTTACCAGATGTACTGTAAATAGAGAAACAGCTCATCAATGTCCCACAGCTCTCAATGATTCAATCGATTTTGACCATGATGAACTGAGATTGCCTATAAGATCTTTTGGGTGTTTGCAAACTTAGATGTTGATACGGATATTCATGTTTCTCTATTTTGGGTGACACAACACACAAAAATAGTAAGATATCTAAGTTTAATTTTGGATCTCTTTTTGGAAGTAGTCCTAGCACTGCATCTGTTACCTACAGTTCAAATGTCAAAGAAAGAGGCCTGAAAGGGATGATTCATAAAAAAAATTAAATTGTGATGACTTTTCATTTTAATTTAATTTTTGAGTCCATTGAAGCACACCATTAATAAAAAATGTTTTAAAAATATAAAAAATAGATACAAAAATATTAATAAAAAAAAACATTAGATGAAAAAAACTTAAGCTTAAAGGGATAGTTCACCCAAAAATGAAAATTCTGTGATCATTTACTCTCCCTCAAGTTGTTCCAAACCTCTATGACTTTCTTTCTTCTGCTGAACACAAAAGAAGATATTTTGAAGAAAGTCTGTAACCAAATGTCTGATGGACCCCATTGACTTCCATAGTAGGAAAAAAAATACTATGGAAGTCAATGGGGACCAGCAACTGTTTAATTACCAACCTTCTTTAAAATATCTTCTTTTGTGTTCAGCAGAAGAAATAAAGTCATACAGGTTTGGAACAACTATGAGGGAGAGTAAATGATGACAGAATTTTCATTTTTGGGTGAACTATCCCTTTAAAGTTTGAAAATACAAACAAAAACTAATTTAAAATATAAATAACTATAATAATACTAAAATAACACTGATGTTATTACCAATTGAATCCTCTTCTAGGCCAACATCAAAAGACAGTTTGTCTGTTAGAGACCTGGAAGTCTTCAGACATGTCAGATACTGTGGGAAAACAGAGAAACAAGTGTAAATTCTACTAATAAATCATGACAGATAAGGTTCCCATACACTGTAGCAACGCAATATTGGTAAATGCCTCCAGAAGGACCAGTTCAATAAGCTTCAAGCTTTATAGTTAATGTTTATCAACAATATAAACACATAATTATCCCATTTAAACATAAGCCGTCCTGTCATTTGTGGTGTTAAAGCATTTTCACTTATCCCCATCTCCCCCCAATATACTGTTGGGAGTCATTGATCATGAAGTTGATGTGTGTGAGCTGTAAGCTGTGACAGGCTGCCTAATCCTTCTCCCCACTGGCTTCAATTTGTGTGGTGCATTCTCACCATTCCACTGAAGGAATGCCTAAAGAGGATAGCGTGACCGTAGAGCAGTGTCCGATGTCCACCTCCTTGTGCTGCCTACAGAAGAGAGTAAAATGCTGTAAGCAAACTAAAGGCAAAGGTTCAGAGACATGGACAGAATGGTGACTGCTAAAATAAAGTTAGGAGTCACTGAAACAGAAAACACTGGGAAGAACATGCTGGACGGATGTTAAATGGAAATTTCTCGTTCAGCTGTTTGAACGAGAACAAAATTTCGTCGTTGTACCGTAGATGAGGAAATGTGAGGAGGGTGTGGGAAAAAAACTAGAATGAAAAAATAAAAACGGCCCTCAAGAAATAGAGGAATAAATATACTTACCCGTCTTATAAGCCTCTGAGTGCATTGGGGGAAAAGATGTTTCTCTTAGTTAAATATAATGTAGAACCTCAGGTAAAACTCATGTTTTAGTCTGCAGCTGGTGATAGTGTTCACTAATCTATCATGATTACCAATAATAATTACTGGCACGTTTGACAATCATATTTTTAATCTGACTGTGTGACCCCTCACAGGCAGTCCAAAAACGAATGACTTTGACAAAGAGGAAAGCTGAAACTTGTGTTCCCTACTCCCAGCTGTTGCTGTATGCCTGCTGTCTAACTGAAATATCAGTTGATACACAACAGTACGTTGCTGTATGTCACTGAGATATCGTACAGTTTAGCGCCACATTTAAGCAGAAACTGCAACTTCCAAATAGTTGCTTTTTTCCTGGTAAATCCGACTGTGTTCACCGTAAGCTTATTAAAAATGGCAAGATCTCTGGACTGTTGATAAAAAGGTCAAGAAGGCATCCTGATGCATAAATGTTAAATGAATATACACTACCATTCAAAAGTTTGGGGTCGGTGGGATTTTATGATGTTTTTGAAAGAAAACTTTTATGCTCACCAAGGCTGCATTTATTTGATCACAATACAGCAATAATACATATTATTACCATTTAAAATAACTGTTTTCTATTTTAATACATTTTAAAATAAATATTCAAATGTATTCCTGTGATGGCAAAGCTGAATTTTTAGCATCACAATACAGCAATAATACATATTATTACCATTTAAAATATCTGTTTTCTATTTTAATACATTTTAAAATAAATATTAAAATGTATTCCTGTGATGGCAAAGCTGAATTTTCAGCATCATTACTCCAGTCTTCAGTGTCACATGATCCTTCGGAAATCATTCTAATATCCTGATTTGGTGCTCAAGAAACATTTCTTATTATTACCAATGTTGCTAATAGTTGTGCTGCTTATTATTTTTGTGGAAACCATGACATTTTCTTTCTCAGAATTGTTTGATTAATAGAATGATCAATAGAACAGTATTTAATTTAAATATATATATTTTTAGAGGTCTTTAATGTCTTTTAATCAGTTTAATGCATCCTTGCTGATTCATTTCTTTCAAAAAAAAATCTTACTGACTTTCAACTTTGAACAGTAGAGTATTATAAAGTAGCACAATATCCTATTTTGGGGCTGAAAAAGAAGCAATACATAAAAAGAAGAAACCAAAAAATGAATAAAAAGACTCAAAAATCATGGAATATTCCATGTATCAAGACACATTCTTTCTGGAATCAGCATTCCAGATCATTTCCTCGTCATTGGTACTCCTGAAATTTGACAGTGTTAGAGCCCAAATGCAAGAAGAAACAGTTCACATCTCAAACTACAAATAATCAACACAAAAAAAGGCATTAAAGGCATTGTTTCCTCACGACAGGTGTATCAGACACTGAATTCATTACATAAATGACACGATAGGAATCTTTATAGTGAAGTATTGTATATAGAAACTCTGCTGCACAATGGTTCTCCAACAGAACTCACTCTCTCGTAGACATTAATGATAGCACAACAGATAGACAGCACTGAGCTAATAAAATATATGCTGTGACAATCTCATTTCAAAATGCTGCAGTAAAAAAAAAAATTTTGAAATAAAATATTGGGCATGCCATTTTGTGCTGGAGGGAGGGCGAATAAAGCATTCAAATGGCCCTGTGCAAAACATGCTTAGCCAGTAGATTTTATTTTGGGATTTGCATAATTCTTGGCCACTAGCTACTAGGTTTGACAAGTTCATTTATATTCTTTGTGCTACAGGAACATTTTCACACTCTCAATTATAACATAAAAATGAAAAGGGGGAGACGAGTCTGAGATAAAGGAGAGAGACCTTGATTCTCTGACATGGGGTTAGCATTGTGAACTGTATTAGTAGGGTTATGTCATGAGTTAAATCACACTTAAAAATCAGTTAATTACACGTGAAGTGGTTGGGATGCTCAAAAGGAGCAATAGGTGTAATTATGTAAGTTAAAAAATGTGTTGCATAATTTGGATTAACATTCATGCATACTCGTTGGTCAACAAATTGTGAACATACCCATCGCTCATGATCAGGATTCTTGCAATGATGAACAAAGATACAGATATGATTAAAGAAGGCAGTTGGAAAACCCTCGCCACTTCAGCACATTCAGTTCATTATGTCTCAGAAAAAAAAAACTATTAATTAATTATACCAATTCTTGCTACTGTTTTTTTTCTTTAAAGTTTTTTTTAAAGAAATAAAACTCAAGTATTGATATTGGTTGGATACATGGATATGATAAACTGAATGTAGCCAAATGATGAGGCAATCCATGAGAAAAACACTGTAAATAACTTATAAAATGTATTTTTGTGAAGTCATTCACAAAAATACATATATATATAAAGAGAGAGAAAAAAAAACATTTAATTTCACCTTCTACTGAAAGCAGAATAGACATGTGGAGCGATGTAATTAGTCTATGAAAAGCAGAAGGTGAGGTACGACACTAGGCATTAAAAGGATGGCAGTATTTTATGCATTTATGACACTACATACCTCACCTGCATTTGTTAGTAAGTAGGTGTTTAAATGATTAAGGGATAATGGATTTGCTTTACTATCACATTGAAAATATAAAGTAATTTTTAATTCATAAAATTCATAAAACTCTCCAAATCAAACCTGCCAGTGTAAATTGTAGTTGTGATTTATCTGTGGTCAGTACTTCACAATATCAATGTCATCACTCATGATTACTTACCCTATATGTCACACAGAAGAACTACAACTAATGGGATAGTTTTGGCAATAAAAACTAAAGTTTAGGGTCGGTACGATTTTTTTCATGTTTCTGAAAGAAGACTCTTATGCTTAGACTGCATTTATTTGTTAAAAAAACTAGTCAAAACAGCAATATTATGAAATATTAGTACAATTAAAAATACCTGTTTCCTTTCAGACATAGTCGGACGTACCGTACTGATTGGAATCATGCTTAGGGAGCCTGTCATCTTCGAGTATTGAAAAAACAAGCCAATGCACATTGTCGTGCGAGATTTATATCTTGCGCTCCGCCCCACAGCGCGGGTATAAATACAGAAGAGGATGCACGCACCACTTGTCTTTGTGCATCTCCCAGTGCTGGTGTGTTTACAGCGCGAGTGCAGCGGTGATCGCGAACCTTCTGAGCTCTCAACTGCTGTTTTAACAGCATTCTTTTTGTTTGTTTGTTCTGACGGTTGGTTATAGGGCGAAGAAAGTGAGTGCTTCACTTGTACAGGCTGCACCATCTCCTGTCAGTGTTGCCACGGTCATTCCCCTGTGTGCTCCGGCACTGGTGAGAGCGCTATTTCCTGAAAGATCAACACGGGTATGTCTACGTCTTTTTCAAGATGCCATGAAAAAGATTCCACTGTTCCTGGGTCCAAAGAGGGCTAGACTGCCGGTGTGTGACCCTGTAAAGCTTTGCCACTCTCAGCCCCCTCTTGTATCGCCAGCAGGCAGCCAGGTGTAGTTCGAGGACCCGATTACGCCTTCTTACGCACCCCCTGCCAACCTGTGGAGATGGGTAAGTGTTGCACAGCACACTCAGACCCCACTTCGGGCCGCCCCCGGGCCTTCCAAGTCGGGTACCTGTCATCCACTTCGCTGCCCCACCCCGGGTACGTCTGTGGTGCCTCTGGTCCCCCTGGTTAATGGAAGCCTGGAGAGTGCTTCCACAACCAGTCCAGCTGGCTCCTCCGCACCATCATTCATCACTATACGATTCAGTTCGGCCGGCGTCAGCCCAAGTTCAGCAGTGTTCGTTACACTTTGGTGTTGAGCGAACCTGCCCCTATCATGCCAGCGGAGATCGCAGTCCTACTGTCGAAGGATGCGATAGAGCCGGTCCCTCCAGCCGATATGAAGACCGGCTTCTACAGCCCATACTTCATTATATCCAAGAAAGGCGGTGGGTTACGGCCAATCTTGGACCTGCATCTGGCCCTTCACAAGCTGAATCTGGCCCTTCACAAGCTTCCGTTCAAGATGCTAACGCATTTTCGAATGCATCCGTCCCCGACATTGGTTTGCAGCGATCGATCTGAGGGACGCATACTTTCATGTCTCCATCCTCCCGTGACACAGGCCATTCCTGCGCTTTGCGTTCGAGGGTGGAGCATATCAGTACAAAGTCCTACCCTTTGAGCTGGCCCTGTCGCCCCGTGTCTTTACAAAGGTCACGGAGGCGGCCATTGTTCCCATGAGAGAGCGTGGTGTTCGTATCCACAACTATCTCGACGACTGGCTGATACTGTTCCAGCATATCAGTCAGTTGGGTCTTCGGGTCAACTGGGAAAAGAGCAAATTCACCCCGTGCAGAGGATCTCTTTTCTTGGTATGGAGCTGGACTCGGTCCACCAGACGGCACGCCTCACAGAGGATCGTGTCCGGTCGGTGCTGAACTGCTTGAATACAGTCAAGAGCAGAACAGTGGTCCCACTGAAACTTTTTCAGAGGCTGCTGGGGCAAATGGCATCCACAGCCGCAGTAACGTTGCTCGGATTGCTTCACGGCCGAGTCCCGAGATGAGCGTGGCAGAGCGGCACGCTCCATGTGACAATCACCCTGGCCTGCCGCCAAACCCTCAGCGCGTGGTCAGACCCTTCGTTTCTCCGGGCCAGAGTGCCCCTAGAACAAGTGTCCAGGTATGCTGTGATCTCCACAGATACCTCCAACACCGGCTGGGGGGCCACGTACAATGGGCATGCAGTAGCGGGGGTCTGAGCGGGCCCCCAACTGCATTGGCACATCAAATGCCTCAAAACGTCGCTGCTTGACAAGCATGTACTGGTCCATTGCGTAGATCAACCATCAAGGTGGTCTACGCTCCCGTCACATGTCGCAACTCGCCCACCATCTCCTCCTATGGAGTCAGAAGCATCTGAGGTCGCTTCGTGACACTTATATCCCTGGCCTGCTCAATCGTGCCGCCGACAAGCTCTCTTGACAGCCTGTGGCCCAGGGAGAGTGGAGACTCCATCCCCAGGCGGTCCAGCTGATTTGGGACCACTTCGGGACCGCACAGATAGATCTGTTTGCCTCTCCGGACTCGTCCCATTGCCAGTTGTTCTACTCCCTGACCGAGGGGACCCTCGGCACGGATGCACTGGCACACAGCTGGCCCCGGGGCCTCCGCAAGTATGCATTTCCCCCAGTAAGCCTTCTCGCACAGACACTGTGCAAAGTCAGGGAGGAAGAGGAACAGGTCTTGCTAGTTGCCCCTTATTGGCCCAACCGGATCTGGTTTCCTGAACTGGTGCTCCTCTCAACAGCCCCTCCCTGGCCCATTCCTTTGAGGGAGGACCTTCTCTCTCAGGGACAGGGCACCGTATGGCACCCGCGTCCAGACCTCTGGAAACTCCATGTCTGGTCCCTGGACGGGACGAGGAGGTTCTAGGTGATCTACCACAAGCTGTCGTAGATACCATCACTTCTGCGAGAGCACCCTCTCTGCTTACGCTCTGAAGTGGAACCTGTTCGTTGAGTGGTGTTCTTATCACCGAGAAGACCCCCGAAGATGCTCGATCGGTACTGTGCTTTCCTTCCTGCAAGATAGGTTGGAGCATGGGCTGTCTCCCTCTACCCTCAAAGTGTATATTGCCTCTATTGCCGCACATCACAATGCAGTTGACGGGAGATCCGTGGGGAAGCACGAGCTGATCATCAGGTTCCTGAGGGGAGCGAGGAGACTGAATCCTCCTGAATCCCATTTTTGCTCCAGTAGAGTTCCTCATTAGCCAAACCCTGTTGAGTTCCTCCACACCCCTCGGCAACGGATGTGGCGGAGCATCCGATGCCAGGCCTAACACTTGTATGCATTGGTGGAACCTGTGCTAGACTGGGTCCTATATGTTGTGATCCCTATGGCGATCCCATATGTGTATTTTTCCAAGGTACGGCTCCCTGCGGCGAGCCCGTGTCTTTCCCTTGGCAGAGCTCCTTCTGCCGTCTCTGACCAGTGCTGTTTCCCCCCTGCTTAGGGCGGAGCCACCTCAGTGACATTCCATATGTTGTACTTCCTGGAAACGCCCAGTTCATATGTGTAACCTCCACATGATACCTCCCTACGGGCAGGATGTTGCTTTCGCAACGTCTCCCTTTGCACCGAAAGGGCATGCATTCCCAGTGTTATCCAAGTCTGTCTGAGTGGGTCATGCAGAACATCAATGGACTTCACTGGCCTAAGCCCTGTCCCATCGCCGTCTCAATAAATGCAGGGGGTTCAGGAGGCTTCCGCTAGGCACTGGAAGGTGGCAGGCAGCACTAGGTGGCGTTTTAATTGGGATGCCAATCAGTACGGTACGTCCGACTATGTTGAACTTGACCGAACTGAAAGGGAACGTATGTAACCCTCGGTACGGTACGTCTGACTACATCTCCATTCCCTCCTTCAGGGAACGAGGGTTACATACGTAACAGAGGTGTTTTCTATGTTAATATATTTTAAAATGTAATTTATTCCTGTGATGTCAAAGTTGAATTTTCAGCATCATTACTCCAGTCTTCAGTGTCACATGATCTTTCTGAAATCATTCTGATATCCTGATTTGGTGCTTAAGAAACATTTCTTATTATTATCAATGTTGAACATATTTTTGTGCTGCTAAAAGCCAGCATGAAATCAAAATTGACAAATCTTTTTTTTTTTTACAAAATGTTGCATGAATTTATTCATGCACATCATTATTTTTTTTTATTAATTTGCTCTCATGATCTTTAATCAAAAACTAAAATATTAATCGCTTTAAAAAAAATCTTACTGACCCCAGACTTTTGATTGGTGGTGTATATAATTTTCCAGCTACTATAACTTTCCATGACAGTGCAATGAATATGACTTTCTTTGCTGTTGCTTTTAAAACACATGAGTTATTGTCTATATCAAAATGCAGTGTATTGATGTAGAAACATAATTAGTGGTTCTACCGTCACTCAATTTAGCATTTGCTCATCAATGTTAATGGATTCTCACAAATTATACTTTTATTTAACTTCAGGATGCATTTTCAGCACCATTATACTTTCCGATTGACATGGTAAATGTACTCAAAAGTACTCAAAGGGTTTTAAAGGATTCTTACTATAAAGGTTGAGATACTGTATATTCAGTATAGTAACCCTGTAATCGCTGTGATTTGTTTACTTACTCCTTCACCGTTCTGCCCGGCGAGCATCTCCTGTAGGGCCCGCACTGAGAGCGACTGCTCCAGCACAAAGTTACAGATGCATAGGTCAGGAGGAAAATACTGTGGAGAGAGAAAGATAGTGTGGGTGTTTTTGCTTACTTTTGATTATGGATGAAGTCATATAACTGGTAGAGTGGCTATGTTTACAAATTAAAGTCTTTCATTAGGCCTAAATAGACGTTTTGTTTTCGATATGTGTTCATTAAGATTTGCTTCAGAGGCCAGCGAGGATTTACATGGGCAAGTGGTGAACTCCACCCTTGGTCTAGAGAAGTCTATCCCACCCTGCATCTGTTTATCAGGCTGCTATTTAAAGCTCCTTGACTGTCTAGTTCAGCTATCCTGAGAAAGTGAACATTATGTCACCTTCTGATAACTACAGTCTGAATCATGTACAGTCTTAGTGAATGTATACTTTATAAACCCTTAAACACCCTGCATAATTAAGCCATGAATTATGGTGACCTATGAACTCTAGGGTCTTAATATGATATGTGAGTAGGGAGAATGTGCAAAGTAGAGTGACAGATGCCTATGAGGAAAGTCATCTGAAGCCATAAACGACAATTTATATATATATATATATATATATATATATATATATATATATATATATAAACTGCACACACTTGATAATAAAAATGAATGACCTTAATTTATGGTCTTAAACATATATGTGAGAGACCAGGGTGATTGTAAAGCATGATGGTAAAGGCTGACAGTTATCACTCAGGCAATTACAGCAGATGTCTCACTGTCACTGAGGGTTATCCGTTTCATAACTGGTAACCCATAAGAATTAATTTATTGATATGCATGAAGAAGACCAATACTTTATATGATAATGGAAAGATCATTATCATCCACCTTCATTTTTTCAATGTATGAACAAGGTCAGGCCCAGTAGACACAGCACATAACCATAGATGCCCACAGATCTTCTACTGCCTTGCCTCCTGATGCATAGAAAATATGGTGCAGAGCACTAGGATCAATTGCTGTTGCCATGGTTTTCAACTACATGAATCTCTTCCCATTAATTTGATGTATTGCTAGAGGACAACATATCAAAGGCAAATATCTTCAAACATATTTAAGTCTCCCTACTTTACTCAACATATATTTTTAACCAAGACATTTTCTTTCCACATAAAGAGGAACATTATTTAAAGTATTTCTTAATCGGCATGCCTAAAGCAAATCAGATTGTGTAATTCTAACATTATGCACTCGTACATTGTAGTTATCTAACCATTAAACTAAAAAAAACATTAAACCATTGTCTAACCATTAAACATTTTTTTTTTTAAACTAAAAAAAAAATCAGTTTTTCATAAATTGTTTTTCTTCAATCTGCATTGTGGTTTGTGTTGAGAGGTTCAGGCATATTGAAGCAGTGATTAGTTCCTCAGAACACATGAAGAGGCATTACCTTCGCCTCTGATGTGGGCTCTAGATAACACAGGCGGTTGCCGAGTCCCTCTGCTGAAAGGCAGAATTTGCGATTCTCCTTCTGAATGGCGGCGACACACTGCAGCACCACCTCATCTTCCTGCCAGAACAAAAACATTAAATTAAATTTATGTTTAAAAGCAAAAACAGTCAAAATTCTTTCACTCAAAGTAGTCCCAAGAGCTTGACACAACATAAAGGTGCAGAAAGTGATTTCTGAGAAACGCTGTTGAAAATTTAAATCAACACCTAAACAAACAATTTTGCGAATATTTGCTAGATGTCTAGCAAATGTTCTGTGTGTGCGCTAAAAAATAATATTGTTTTTGTACATAGTCCTGGCTGCGTAAATAGGGGGAAAAAAACGGTGGATCGGATCGATCCACAGAGCACCAAAACACTCTTGTAAACATTCAGCAATATCCACTCATGATGGGGGAGGAGAGAGAGTGAGCAAGCGGGTCATTTGCAGAAAGACTGTAAAAAGAGAGATGGGTGACATACTACCAAAGAGGAAATGGTCAGATGAATATAATTGGAAGAGGAAGGGCAAGAGCTAAGACCCCCATTAATATTGGAAAAGCTTTCTAGTGCTGGAGAGATGTTTGAAAGCAGAAGGACCTGAAAACAGACACAGAGATTGCTTTGTTTCTGCTCGATACATTAGTACCTTTGGTTTTGCTGTTTCACAGAACCAAGATATGCTTTTGTATGCTGTTGTTGTTGTTGAATCACAGCTGATCCATACTTGTGCAAGCTGTCTGATGCGCCAGCTGTTAGTGGTTGCCTGTGTTGCATAGCATATTTGTTGTTTTGTGGGTGGAGCAATGAAGGGAGGGGTGTGTTTCTTTTGGGTAGGGCTGTGTTTGTTTGAGTCTCTATTTCAAATATCATCAGTGTTTCTCAGAAATCACTTACTGCACCTTTAAAGCTGAAGTGAGTAATTTCTGTGAAACCAGCATCACCAAGCAGAACTGCAAAATGTTTGTTTTTGAATGTTGTTGAATGTTTTCAAACAAGTTTCCTGGCCACTCCCCCTGCCTACCATTGGTTAGTCAAACAGAACTAATTGTTCAAATTCACCGGCGGAGTAATTAACCAGTGATTAGTGATTAGAGCTAATTAACAACCAAGGAGACTAACTAGAAACACACGGGTAGGAAGACAGGGAAAATGAACACAAAGACAATAAAACTGAACATAACCCCTTTTAAACTTTAAACAAAGAAAAAAAGTCCAACAGAGGAGGAAGGGTGGGGGCTCTGGAGGCGGAAGTGGGGCTGGTGAAGGACAGTGAACAGAAAATGCCGTCAGGAGAAACCAGGGAGGCGCTGAAGGTGGGGGGAACCATGAGCAGAAGGAGCCAGGAGCAGGAGGAACCAGGCGGAGACCCAGACCACAGCCAGGGCTAAGGCCCACGGTGGAGTCGAAAAAGGGAGGTGCCATGATGGAGACTTGGCAGGTTTAACCAGGGGGACGACAGACGGCGACGGAGCCGATAGAGATGGAGACCCATGTGGAGCTGAAGAGCCAATGAGACCAGGCGATCGGAGAGGTCAGGGATCATGGATCAGGAGATTGAGCAACGACGAGCGTCCAAGGTGGAGTCAGAGTGCCTGAGGACTGAGGCGAAGCCAATGGGACTGAGGACCAAGGTGAAGCCGAAGGGAGGGTAAAGCCTGATGGAGCCAAAGAGGTGGAGGGACAAAGCGCAGCTGAAGGCCAGGAAGTCCATGGCACAGGCAGAACAATGTCTGACCAAGGTGGAGCCGGAGGGAGGGGGCCTGGTGGATCCGTAAGGACGATGGTCCCAGGTGGAGCCGAGGGAGGGAGGAGCCAAGGTGGAGCCGACTGGTTGACAAGCCGAGGTGGAGTGACGGGCTCGGCAGCTGGAGGCGAAGCCAGCGGATCCTCTTGACAAGGCAGAGCTGGAAACTTGAAGACCCGAGGCAGATTCACACAGCAGAGAGGAGTCAGAGGAGGAGCCGAGGGACTGAATGGAAACAGCAGAGGCGGGGCCGAGGAACTGGCTGTTATAGGCAGATGAGGTGGGAGAGGAAGGCAATCCAACACTGAACCATTGTTCACCAGCATCCAATCCACAAATGTGGTGAAATTTCCCCTAGGACCATCACCAGGCAGGCGTGCCTTTGTGCGTTCGTTTAGGCTAGTCCTGAAAAACACGCACGGAGAGAGGTCTGGAAAGTTCACCAGGTCTAAAAAATCTCCTTTTTACAGAGTAATCAAAGTAAAACAGAATAGATGTAGAGCTAATTAACAACCAACGATACTAACTAGGAACACAGATGGGCAGGAAGACAGGGAAAACCAATAAAACCAAACATAACCATTACATTTTACACTTTATGAGGAATGGCTAGGAATCACTTACTTATAGTTAATTCCATATTAAAATGGGAAAGTAAAAAAATGAACATTAAAAAAAATGCACTTTACTTACACAATGATCAATTAGCAGCAATATTGTTAGCTAAAATAGTTATCAATAGCCAAATATATGAATTATAAAATAAAACAGAAAAAAATTTAAACAGATGCGAAAAAAAAAATCCTTCTCAAGTTCCTGAAAAATAAATGTAATTGAAAGACATATCATGTCAAGTCATAAATAAGTAAATACTGTATTTAAATAAATTTGATTGATGTAACAAAAGCTAAATGATCTCAAAGTTGTCACTGAAGGAAAGGAAGAAGAGTGGAGACACTTATGTCATTAGAATCCACAATGAATCTCTGTACATCCTCATCCTCTCTCGGGATGAACATATTGATTTCTGTCTCATTTGTTTCCAAGTCCAACCCGGTGCTTTTCTTGTGTGCCAGCTCACGTATCACATTAATCCTAGCCGATGGTTGCCATGGTTCTGATGAACACCATCAGAGCAGTAACAATTCTTTAACACAATCACGGTATAGAAGTTCATTTTTATATTTCATTCATCAGGTTCAGGATGTGTTAATATGATGAGAGCTAGCAGGAATTTCCAGAATCCTGAATAGACAGATAATAACCAGTGTATATTTGGGCTTGAGTTATGCTAATTAAATTGGGCTGTCAAACGCCGCTGTCTAAGCTATGCTAAAACTCTGACAGTAAGTGGGAGCGCCTAGTAAAATAATCCAGATGCCAAACCAACATTTGATGTAAACAAATAAGCCTAATATAGCATTACCCACCATACCACATTTTAAAAAAAAGAAATGAATACTTTTATTCAGCAAGCATGCATTCGATTTATCAAATGTGACAGGAGAGACATTTTTAATGTTTCAAAATGTTTTTTGTTTAAAAAATAAAATTAATAATTAATAATAATTAATAATATTTATCAAAGAAAAAAAAGTATGTATCGCAGTTTCCACAAAAATATTAAGCAGCACAACTGTTTTCAACATGGGTAATAATAAGAAATGTTTCTTGAGCACCAAATCAGCATATTACAATGACTGCTAATGCGTATCAGCTGAAGCATATCATAACTGGGGGTGCATATTATTTTGTGATTTCACTGTAATGGAGAGCAGGCCACAGAGCAAGTGTCTGAGGTATGGGGGACATTGACATTCTAAGCAAATTTGTTTGGACTGAGTACACTTTCTAAATGGAGCTGAAATGTGTGTACTGGATCTGAACTGAAGCCTACAGGATTGACAAACAAATTGCCAGCAATTTCCAAATCGTTCTAATCCAATTTTGCTCCTCGTTATAACCTGAAAAGTATATTTTCAGTGCTTGCTTTTCTACTGACAAATTAAATGATCAGTCTTGTCTTTAAACAATACAATACTCTATAGATCAATCAAGGCTGCTGACTTGATCATACCAACCCCAGTCTTTTGAACAGTAGTGTATTGATTCCTGTTTGAGTCCAACTGATAAGCCCTTTTGTTGTTGTTATGCTTCAAAAAAAATCTTTTTTTTATAAAATAAAAGTCAATGAGGTCCAGTGTTGTTTTGGATCCCACTAACTTTCATTGTCCAGAGAAAAACAGTTGAAACATTCTTCAAAATATATTCTTTTGTGTTCCACAGAGGAAATAATGTCATACAGGATTGTAAGAACATGAAGGTTAAGACAATTTTCTATTCCTTTACAACTCTGCAAAATATCATGTGCAATAGTACCATGCAACACATCTCTTATGCAATATGCAAAAAACTGTACATACATGCATATTATCACTAATTCGGTGCACTACTTTTCCCTTTGCACATCTATTTAAGATTTATGTATATATGTTACGTTTATCTGTGCTTTGGGTATTTCTATATATATTCTATTTACTTTATTTTATACATATTTTATTTTTGACTTTTGGCAATAAAAGCTCATTCTGATTAACAGCATTAGTATAAGACAGATGGTGTACCTATACAGATGCATGTATGCATTTACAATACAGCGTTATCTGCCTAATGCAGTTGAGTGGTCTTTATCTAAAAGAGGAGATCTTCCCTTTCTTAAGTCTCACCTAGATCCCCTGCCAAGGAATCTGGTGAATCTGCAGCAAAGTGATCCAGGGGAAAGCCGCAAAGCCATCTGCAAAACAGCTAAGGGGCAGAGTCACAGTCTATCTATAGGGGTGTTGCGTGTTTAAGGATGCTGGGGGGTGGGGTGCGTCTGCTCCAAATCACAAGGGCAAGTACCAGAACTCTCCAAACTCTCTGTTATGCATCCATATTCCATACGCCTGACTTCCTGGACCATCTGCCAAGTCAATGTGCACCTTACTGACCAACCCTATTCATGCTTGTGAGTTTAAACACAGGTGCAGCAGAGATATACAGATCTCTCCACCCCCCTCCTCCACCATACTCAGTGTGTGTCTTTAAGGACATGAACAGGTGTGGGTGTGTGGCCTGAAGACTTCAGGGGCTGTAACTTGAGAGGTCCTGATGTGCTCTGGTGCCAAATAAATACTCACAACTCACCCGGCCCTGCGACTGACATGAACTTGAGAAAAGGTGAATACACAGCGTCGCCCCTCCCACAATGCTATTTTGAAATGTACGCACATGCTCAGTCAGCCAAAGTCTTGAACACTGTAGAATTGTTCAGTTATCTGAAAGATGGAAAGGTTGTTCACTGCAGAGCCAATGGGTGGAGCTTGACATCTAGCTCCCCCTCGCTGGGTGTAATGGGTCGCTAAACATAACTCCACCCATAAGATCCACAGAGGTGGAGTGGACTAGGTCAAGCTCCACCCATTAGGTCCAGAGAGGGGGATTTGTCGGGATCATCTTTCGGATCTGTAGTGAACACCACTTGAGATGAGGTTTCTGTGTCTCGAACACATCATAAATCATTGCAATGGGGTTCAAACTCTAAGTGAAAATGCATTTTTCTTCAAAGTCTTCCAATTGAATGCATTTTAATATATTGTCAGCATAACAATTTGAGTTTGGTTTAATCAGCTGAAGTATTATTGCATAACTCAAATTTATTGCCAGCTACTGTTCACAGACACACCTTCAGGTGATGGCAATAGCCAATTGTGTTTTTAAAAAAAAAAAGTAATCATGATACTTTTTTTCATGCTAAATTGTCAAATCACTACTTAAGTACTACACTACCAACAAACATAAAACAAGATCTACCAATCAGTTGTGCGTTTCCCGTAAAATGATATAACTAACTGCTTAACTACCATAGTACGCTGCAGAAATCAATTAGCTTGTCACGAATGTTTCCAGAAACCGTACTGTCGCAAATTTGTTGTTCAACTACGTTGGTTAATGATGTCATGGTGGAGTGTGGAGTAATAACTTCTTTTAATTAATCCGTTTTAATTATTAATTATTAATCCGTTTGAGTTGCTACAAATCACGGACATGGAGGATTAATTCCCATTTTTCTCAGTTATTTTGCTTCTTTTCCAGATTCAAACATAGGCTCCTCATTCTTACGAACTAGAGCACCTACGAACATGTGCACTCTTCAAAAACAGTGCTTTAAATCTTTTGACAAACTAAAAGACGTGAATAACATTTGTATATATTAGAAATAAAAGATATAGATTGCACTGAATGTCAGCTTGCTTATTTTGCTCAAGATAAGGATTTATTAAAGGGGTCATCGGATGCGAAGTTCACTTTTATATGGTGTTTGCATATAAATGTGTCTTTGCAATGTCTGGACACAACCACCATACAATGAAAAAAATCCATTCACTCCTTTTTTTTTCCCTCAAAAAGTCTAAACACTCTCAATGATCAAGCCGTTTGGATTTTCTGAGCAATATGATGTCAGACGTATTAGCATATTTCCACCCTCAGCCATTTGTATACTGTCCACCAAGGCAGGTTGCCAAGGAAGCACTTTACAAGTCTTGTGTCGACACCACCCATGGAAGAGAGGGGTGGGGTGAACAGTCATTAATGGGGTCATTATCATTTAAAGAGACATACACCGAAACAGGTTGCTGTGAACAGAGCTGTTTTTGAGGAGGTAAAAATGGTGTTGTTTTACAAAACCATTGAGGAATTTTAACCAAAGTATTTTACAAACCTTACATGAAGACCCTACCAACTTCATAGAAAATGGGAATCTATACCAACTTGTGGAAAATGGGCATCCGATGACCCGTTTAAGTCCACATGTCATGCAAACAAGACAGTAGGCTTCAGTTTGAGAGCTGTCATTCCAACCACACAACTTTGCGATGCTGTTTGCCAATGTTTGTTGGAACTATGGTTTTCGGGAAACAACAACTCGTTGAACTATGCTGTTAACGACGAAACTTGCGATCATAGTTGGCTAACGATGCTTTTGGAAAACGCACCCCTGAACACAACATTTATTTTTATCAATATTATTTAATATCAATTTTATTTTTCCATTTAAATTCAGTGAAAGGCAGTAGTTGTAATATTTTATGATGATTGATGATGAAAAAAAAGGGAAAATATACTCTGAGAACCCTAAAAATGGGCTGTCACTAAATATGCACAATAATAATCATATTACTTGTCGTGAGTTTTTTTATTCTCAATTCAGAAATTTTCCACAGACCTCCTGGCTATCCGATACTGAGTAGCACTGTGCTCAAGATTTGCTTTGTACTGTATTAAATCCATGTTTAACTATGGATGAATGATTCTAATTTAATGTCTGTTCACACTTTAAAAAACTGATTTCATTGTAGACACATGCTCAAAGAAATTATTAATTAATCAAAAATAGAGTTGTTTTGTGCAATTAATGCAGTTAATGTGTTTTTTTTGTTTGTTTTTTCCACTCTTAATTCTCTAGCAAAAGTAATCACACACAACATAACTAAAGAGGCTGGATTCACACAGAAGAATATATTTAAACATTACAACTGTAAGTGACTCTCTTCTTTGTCCAACAACTGATGTAGATCATTTTTATTGTGATTAGACTAAAATGCAAAAGCCTTTTCACCAGTGCTGTCAAGCATCCTTACAGAGATCTTTCCTTAAGTGACACAGCAGGAGGCATGCTTTGATGTTTGATGTTTAGCACTGCTTAAAATGTGATTGGTTCAGAGAGACGAGCTTCAGTGTCACAGACAGCAAATACTGTGTCTTCCACTACAGACAAATTACAAATTGTATTACTCGGCACCCTAAGCTTAGCATGCGCACTGCTGGGAAAAATAGCCTCACGCAATAGTGGCTTGCATGCATGCCTGAGTGAGCTCCATCTACACTAACAAATGAATTCAGAAAGACTGCCGGTAGACAGAGATATCTCTGCATGTGGAAAAAATACTGATGCATCAGATGTGGTTTGGTCAGTGAAGAAGGATTGAACTCTAAGTTCACCATTTACGGCTGGAGGAGCAATTAATGGACTGGGAAAGATCCAAAAAAATCCTATCATTTACTCACCCTCATGTTGTTCCAAACCTCTATGACATTAATCCAAAATTATGTTTTTAATAATGTACTGTATGCTTTTTCCATACAATTGCAAAGACACCAAATTAGATTTTTGGAATATGAATGAGAACTTTTAAAAGCTGTTAAAAATGGCAATCATCATAAAATATCAAAGAAGTAGTCCATCCGACTTGTGCACTTTATTTTAAAGGGGTCCTATTATGCCCTTTTACCAAGTCTTGATTTTGTTTTTGGGGTGTACTAGAATATATTTTCATGCTTGATGCTTGCCGTGTTTTCGGGAAATGCCGTGTTCTGCCCCTCCATAACTGCAAGTTCTGCTCTAGTGTAAATATGAGTAAGGATGCCGTCAATTTCAAACCATTTCGAGCTCGATTCAGACCCTGACAATGTTAACGAACAAGAGGACAGTGCAGAACGGATTTCATGCAGACTTTGCAAGAATTTCACAGGACATTTCAGAGTGGTATGTTTGTAATTTTCTTATACATTATAGATACAATGTTATCCACCATTTAATCGTGACATTTGTCGGAAAACTAAGGTAATACAGGGAATAAGGTCAACTTTTCTGTTTTATTATATTTTAAAATGTAATTTATTCCTGTGATGGAGAACCCGAACTTTATTCAAGAAACATTTCTTATTATTATCATTGCTGAAACAGTTGTGCCGCTTAGTATTTTTGTGGAAACCATGATACATTTTCAAGATTCTTTGAAGATCAGAAAGTTCAAAAGAAATCATTCTAAATGTCTTTACTCCACTTTTGATCAATTTAATGCATCTTTGTTGAATCAAAGCATTACTTTAAGTCATAAGGGTTTGCAATGACATGAAGGTGAATAAATAGTGACAGAATATTCATCCATAGCGATAACTATCAAGAACTTGTTTTGGTACTTCCTCTAAGCAATGCTGTTGTGCTCTTGAGTAAGCTGTCAGCTCCAGGGGCCGCCTCGCTGCTATGAGGCCTGTGTGTCAGACAAGCAAAAGCTATGCCACACATGTGCTGACTTTGCTGTGACAAGAATTCTTGTGTAATCCTGGCATAGCTAATTGCCTGAAGTGAATTTTAGAACAGTTAACAAGCTCAACCTATACACCAGTCTGATGGAATCCTGTCAGATAAATTATACGCTAAACATGCTTTACAAATGTTGGTACAGTAAACACCCACACAAACACTTTTAATCTTGAGCATTAGTGCTGTCCTTTAGCACAGATGGCTTGTTCCCTTTGGGATAAACCAAGAGGGTACAATAAGAGCAGGGCCATCAGTAATTAATCTGAAGGAAGCTCAATGAGCTGAAGCTGCCACATGAAGCTCATAGACCGCAGATGTGTCTTATACAAAAACCACAGGGTCGCACACACAAAATTCAATCCACATACTGCGGATTTCAGCTGTGCCCCAAAGCTCTTTGGTTTACCTTTTACCAGGGCGCCACTCATTACTCATAGTCGCCGAAGCTATCTACACTCAGCACAATCTCAGTGATGGTGGAATAGTGAGAGCAGATCACAAAATGCTTTAAAATATCCACCTCAATTGCTGATCAAAGATACACACTAAGAGCTGTCAAAACAGTCTGGCGTCCTGCAAATGTACTAGTGTAAATTAAAGGTTATGGGAGGTGTTTTCTAAAACAAAACTTATTTGAAGAAAATAAATGGGGGGAAATTTGTGCTACCTTGTAAAAATATGCTGTTAAATTTGTGGTTAAACAAAAAAAAAAAATGACAACTGTATTTTATATGGAAAACATTTCATTACGCAATGGCATATTGATTTAAATGTGTACTTCGCTGCCAAAATGGGGTTTCAATAAAACTTAGCTGCTCTACAGTAGAAAGGCAAAAAAATACTAGAATAGAGAAAAATAGAGATAAAAAATAGAGAAAAAAAGGCTGTTGTCCTCCCTTTTGCCAAATAGGTACCTAAATTTCTTACCAAATAGGTAAGAAACCTTCTATACCGATAATGCACTGGGCATGTTGACATCCAAGGCCACTCCACCAGTCTGCTATGGATGCGCTTACCAGAGTCAAATACCGCCATGCATTAGTAGGAAATAGTTTTTAGCAAACTTTTAGCCAAAATGGTGTCGACTTGTATTGTTCCTGGTTGTAAGAATTAAAAGAGTAAACATTTAACAGGAGAGAGTTACTTTCGGTTTTCAGTGAAGGATCCAGCACGTTGTATGCAGTGGCTAAAGGCTTCAAAGAATCGTAAATACAGAGAGAACGCTGCAAAGGAAACCTCTGTGTTTGTAGTCAGCATTTCAAACTGGATGACCACGACTCCACAAACACAGTGTTTTAGGCCAAACGGAGGGGAAAAAACTGAAAGAAACTGCTGTTCTGTTCATTTTTTTGCATCATCCGCCAGACTTTTGCTAACAAATTAACATGAATTTATTAATTGATGCTGAAGTACTCCAAGGCCATTTTACTGTAGTTGCAGAAAGCAAATGTGGTGTAATATGCTGATATGGAGAAGGGTCAAATGTACACTTTATAGCTGATAGATTATAGTGTAGCCATCATTATGCAAAGATATTCGACCACTCCATGCCACGATTGACCAATCAGAATCAAGTATTCCAGTGCGCCATGTAGTAAGGTGATGATATGGTATACTAATCCAGGTTTGCAGTACTCTTTGCAGTATTTTTTTAATATCTTAGCACATGTCGTGGTAGTTGTTGACTTTAAAATACGATACTGTGCAAATAAAAACAGTGTTGAAACATCAGTGGCCTGGCTTGCTAAACTAGCTGATGCAATGACCTATGGAGATGGAGCCTGAGAACTGTGTGTATGTGCGGTGGAAGTATTAACTTTTAAGAGGCTAAATTTAAACCCTGGAATGCAGAAGGCTTCCAGAACAACATAAACTCCAAATAAGCCCACTGCTACTGTACTGGCCAACTCTACATCTGGATTTATAGAAGTGTGCCCAAACAACACTGTCAAGTCTCATTTGGCCAACACTGCACATTGGATAATGAATTTCTTGCCATTTCTCTTAAGAGATCATCTGAGTTTGGGTAACCTGTGAAACAGTTTTTGATTTATTGTTTCTTTGTGTTTTTACTATTTAATTTATAGTAATTATGTTTTCCCCTGAGAAATTAATCTCCACTTATTTATTATAGCGTAACCATGCTGCCAATTATTGATGTCATTAAGAGTAAATTGCCTTGATTGTCTGAGCAAACTATTCGCTACCAAAAATAAGCTAAAGAGAAGGGATTACATCCTGATGCATAAAATGACCAGCAACTGGGGTGTGAAAACCATGCAACTGCTATTTTGTGTGCAGTGTACACAGCCAACCAACAGCAAAGACAGAATTGGGGCACCTTTCACAGACATCTAGAGTGCATTAATGTCCCCTATTTAGTGAGATTGTAACCTTCACTGCCAGAGTTCTCACTTTAACGCTTTAACAGGGACGTAAGATGTCACACACCTGCCTAATGCAAGATGCTATAACAGACTGCAATAAATTGGTGTGATGGATTTGATTGATGTTGCATATGCAAATGATAGATGATAAATATCAACCATGCTAACACAAATTCTTCAAAACCATAACTCGATACAACATATTTTACACAATTTATATAAAAATTCTAACTGGGGCCCCAAACAGTTTATATATATATATATATATATATATATATATATATATATATATATATATATATATATATATATATATATATATATATAGTAGGCTATATACATGCATAAATGCATTATTTAAAGCACTGTGTCCTAACCTAAACTGTGAATTGTCTTAATAGGCTAGTCCTAATTTACTATTTCATGAATGCTGTGTCCCTGCAGCACTACCATTCAGGAACATTACCAAAGCCACATCAGAAACTGTTCTGATTTCAAAATAGCAATTTGGCAAGTACTCTCAGAATGCCCTTTTGTCCATGTCTACCAAGTTTTGTGAAGTTTGGATATTTTGACATTGTTCTCACAAGATTCCCTGCCAATCATTCATAATAGGCCAAATTCTTTCAAAAAAAGTATCAGTCCACATATGCTAAATTAATAAATAAACCAAAGTTCTTATGTCTTATATCTTAAGTGTCTGTAGGTAGCTTTATTATTTGTGTCGATCAGACGAACAGCCTAGAATGAGAAAAATTTGTTTTTTAAAGATTTTTTTAAAGATTTTTTTTTTGCAGAAATGGAAAAACCATGACATTTAGATTTATGGACAGAAGGGTTCTGGTGCTGTTTGCAAAAATATTAATTAGCTTAGCCTTGTGAATGGTTATCACAACAGTTGGTACAATGCCTCATCTAGACACCTTGTATTGATATGGCAAATTTTATAATGATCAGCAGTCCACAGTTTAAGATATTAGTTGCTGAAATTGAAAAGTATAATTTTCAGAATATTCAACATGTTGTTAAAAAAATAATAAACGGACAAATATATCATTAATTGCATCCCAAACTATGTACTATTCACTGTTCATTTACACTACAAACAATTAATACTATGGCAGAGTGAGTTTTAGAAAGGCAGTGTCATCTCAAATCAAACTTATCATGTGAAAATGCTATTCGTGCTATACTGCAAAATGGCGTAGAAGTACAGAACGCCAAATAGGACACACGGTGATACCTACACTTGAATGCCTGAGTAGAGATTTGTGACTATCCCAACAAGTATCGGATCTTTGTGATTTAAAATATATATTTTGCCCAAACAGTTTTAGTGCAGAAAAATGATAATAAAGAAGACAATTATGAGTGTAGCCTATTTGTAACATCCTCTAAAGTATACTAAGCAGTCCTCAAAACATATACTCAACCGCCTCTTCATTTTCATAACTAACTAACAAAGTGTGACAAGTAATTTACACCACAGATTCCTATCCTATCATATCGTTTACACAGGTAACTGCCATGCGTCATGGCATCTATGTAACCTATCTGCGTTGAACCACAGAAATAGAAAAGTCCTAAAGAAGGTGAGAGGATCGTATCAAATGTAATCGCATGCGGGAGAACACACAAACAGAGCACTTCTTTATGGAATGAAAAATACTGCAGAATTTAAGATCGAAAACCAGTGCACGAGCGCCAAATGATTTAATTTAGCAATCGCGCGCTCATTAAATCCTCTGTTGTAGCGTTCTAGACCATTGCAACACAACAAAACACATATTTATATCTTTTCAGACAGACATGCACATCTCCCTCTCGCTAAAATTAAAGTGGCATAAACATCATTTGTCCTTGCACCTGCCTGATGCTCATTGAATTCTCATTCACGTGCGTTGACTACAGGTGCGTCGCGAGCGAAAACTCGCACCTGACTCAAGTTCCAAAAAAGGAATAATACTTTAAATAACTGCTAACATGACACCTTGCTATCATATATGCGTAAGGACGGAAAATAAATCAATATGACCACTGAGAAAAGCCCAACAGCGTTGCTTTAAACCCGGAGTACAAGCCAACATTTTTGATGTCTCAGCATTACACTGTCTTTATCGTAATTAATCATCAACAATGCGCAAAAAAAAAAAAAAAAAAAAAAATCAATATTGCATTTGCAAAAAAAGACCGTGTTTTTACTTACAGTTCGTAAGAACTGGACCTCATCTTCCCCTTCACCACCTTCGGCCATGGCTGTAGAAGAGCCTGCCTAGACTCCGAAAGCCACCACTGACAGCAGGCAGCGGAGCGGTGCTTCTCCTGTCCTGCCGATATTAGCATAGCGCTCCATCCACAGCCATATAAGGGAGAGCGGGCAAGCCCACTGCCGCTGCTGTCACTCAGTGTCTCAATGCCACCACGAGGACGAGCGCATCTGCATCACCTGCGATCTTCCAGTCAATCGGAAAATATGGGGGGGTTAAGTCAGCATGCAAAAATACTCTCCATGCTGCAATATTAAACGTATCTTAAAAGCAGATGAATGTGAGAAGGAATTATGCTGTATAAGCTTTTATTTTTTTTATTTTTTTTGCTTAATTAAAGCCACTGGGACGGTGTTACAAACACACCAAACAAAGAAATAATTGCATTATACTTAGATAAAGCTTACCAAAATCTATGACGATACGACCATGAAGAAATAATGTTATTTCTGCTGTATTTCTAATGCACTTTGGTAGCTAAAAAAAAAAAAAAAAAAAAAAAAATGAATTCTTCAATTTTAAAGGTAGCCTACTTAATTGCCATAATTATTTTACATAACATATAGGCTGTAATATCAAGCATTAATAATAATAATAAAAAGTGCAGGGAAATAAAAGAAGAAGAAGAGAAAAGAGAGGAAAACCGATAAGGTGCCTAAAATAATGAAAATAACAAATAATAATGACATGCAGAATATAAAATTGAATAATATTTTTGTTTTCAATTTCATTGAAATTGGTATAATTAGGCTACATACAATAGTCTATACAGCGTTATTAGCCTACACACACCATTAAAAAATGTGACGGGTAAAAACAAAAAAATGTATCTAAATAAAATACAATAAAATAGGCTAGCAAATACAGGTTTATTCAGTCAACTCAAAAAAAAAAAAAAGATAAAATGGAATCAATTGACATTCAAACAGACATTAATGACTGCATCATAAATATGAGATGCTGATTTTATATGAATGCTTGCCTATGACAGGGCATAATACTAAGTACTTGTTTACACGCGTTACATTCACGTCGTCTTGGGTCACTTGGGTCTCTAGATTAAATTCTGGGGTAACAGCTCTCTCTGGCGGCCAACTCTGAACTGCAGTCACTGGATTCACAGCGCAGCTCTTGTGTGCCAACAGGCTGTCGTGATCAGTCATTACCCCTGCTAGATCATGCCTCCAACCTTTGCCTGCCCAATTAATACCTCTCCCATCTGTATCATTCCTGCTTGTTTTTATTTATCTATTTTTGTACAGAATACTTTGACATTGACCTCAGATCTTGGATTTGGATAATTCCTGTTCAAGTCAGTGTTGATTGGACAGTTATGTGTCAATCACAGCCAGAGGGGACAATACAGGAAAGACTCATGGGACAGACTACAGTTCGAATGAATACAGTGAAGTATAGCCAGAGGATTATGCTGGTAAGAATTAAAGTTCTATGGATTTTATTGTGGATTTTATAAAGACTTTTACTTGCTTTATTTTGCAACCTGTTTATAGCAAATTCTTAACTTAAATGTTTTACTTTGTTGACACAACTGTTAAATTAATGCAGATAGTCCATAGTCAGAACTAAAATCAGTGTAAAGTTAATTGAAATGTCTGAGAAGATTTTTTTATTCGCCCATGGTCCATTCTTGGGCGTAAAATCATGTCTTTATCATTCATGTTGTATGAAATAATTCTCCACTATTACTGGCATTATATCAAATGATATATACACTACCGTTGAAAAGTTTGGGGTTGGTAAGATCTTTTAATGTTTTTGGAAGAAGTCTCTTGTGCTCACCAAGGCTGCATTTATCTGATCAAAAATACAGTAATATTGTGAAATATTACTCCGATTTAATATTTACTCGGATTTGTGGTGAACAAACTGATTTTCAATTTTCATTGTCACATGATCCTTCAGAAATCATTCTAATGTGCTGATTTGGTGCTCAAGAAACAGTTATTAATATTAGTTATATTATTATCAACAGTTATTATTTTTGAGGAAATTCAGAATTCTTTAATGAGTAGAAAGTTTAAACAGCATTTATTTGCAACTCATTGGGATCATTTCTTTTTTAGAAAGACCGTCATAATGGTTAACACTCTAATAAGGAAGCAGACTGTCAATGAGGGCACCAGCACTGTTCTTCAGCTTTACAAAACAATCAGAGAGAAAAACAAGAAGATAAGTACGTTTCTCCCAGTCATTAACGGTCCGGGCTCCGTAACGAAGAGAAGGGCAGCTCTTAAGGGCAAAGCTTTGATTAGTTCTGGCATGAAGGAGGTGGGACTGTCGGAGACTGAGCGTAAGGGTCTTGATGAGACAAATGAAGTTAAAAAAAAGCTGCTTTATGAGGACCTGTTGGATCTACGTGCGGATTGCAAAGCCGAGACTATAATGGGAAATCAACAGGGGAACAAGAATTCAGACTTGGAAAGTGACCATGGGAGTGGAGTGGATCTGTGTTGCACCAGCAGCGTGGAGCACAAGCTCATCATCTCTCCTAAAAGCCTGAGAAAAGCCTCCAGAGGGCGGAAAGAGAAGAAATTGTGGATGATGAGCTCGGTGAATGTGGAGAGGAGGATGCCCATGAGCACTACTGAACCACTCTCACTCAAAGTTTTGAAAAATGAAAAGGGGCAATGCGAGGATGAATGTCCCAGGACGCCGGCTGAATTGAAAAATGAAGAAATAGCTAAGGATTCAAGGAGTTTTGAGGAAGATCTGTCCAGTGAGCACTCCGAATATGAAAATGGATTTGAAATTGACTCAGATGAGACACACCATCTACATCGGATGAAGAATACTAAGCATAGCCCTCAAGAGAAGTCTAAAACAACAGACATGATTCAACTGTACCGGTGTGGGAATGAAGGAATGGAGCAGCAGGAAGCAACGTCCAGAGTGAGAGACAAAATAGTCGAAGTGGAGAACATAATTCATCAAGTTTTTTCCAGTTTAGACTGTTTGAGAGGTAGCACGCATGCCTCAACCGCAGGTGGGTTTTTGCATAAGGACAGTCACATGGAGAGTTTCCCTTTGGAGCTCTGCAAAGAATTTAAGCAAACAAATATAACATCAGGAGGAATGAAGAACATTTCTTTCTGTTCTTTAGATGATGTCTCTGCAATATCAACAAGTCTGGACACAGTATCCACACCATTATCCCGTCTGTCCTCACAAACCTCCAGGCTCCTGCCGCAATATCGTATTCTGCCGCTACCTGAAGGGGATGCAGTGGACTACGACAGGATTTATGTATCCGGCAGCACAGAAACGAGCACCTATAATGGATCTGTATCAACAGTCATTGAGCAGAGTGTCAGTTGGACCCCATCCACTACAACAACCATCCCCACCTCTTCAACTATAGGTACGAGATCTCTCTGTCCTCAAGAACACTTTCTGATTCTGTTCTTCTGTCTCTCACTTTTATGATAAAAACCATTTCATGAAATGCATGATATTTAGTACTGGCCTGTGATTCATTTCTACAGGGCAAATTAAATTAACAAAAATAAATTAACACTTTTATTTAATAAAAACGCATTAAATCGATCAAAAGTGACAGTTGACATTCTTATTGTTACAAAAGATTTTCTATTCATCAAAGATTCCTGAAAAAAAAAATGCTCTGAAAAAAAAAAAACAGGGTTTCCACAGATGTGGAACGGTAGTTTTCACAAGTGTTCACAAGTGTTTTCAACGGTAATAATTATAAGAAACATGTAACATATTTACATTTTTAATTTTTATTTTATTTACATGAACATATTTTAAACTAATATTTGGTTACACTTTATTTTGATGGTCCTCTTTAGACATTCTGTTGACTATAAGAATAAGTTGAAGTAGTTGCAAAGTTACTTATAGTCAGTGGAATGTCTAAATGGGACCATCAAAATAGAGTTTTGCCTAATATTTTTACTGTATTTTTTAATCAAATAAATGCAGCCTGGGTGAGATTAAGAGACTTCTTTCAAAAATACAAAAAATATTAACCCCAAACAAACTTTTGAATAGTAGAGATTATACACTATACACACTTTATACACGCACACATGCATATATATATATATATATATATATTAGGGGTGTAACGGTACGTGTATTCGTACCGAACCGTTTCGGTACAGGGCTTTCGGTTCGGTGCACGTGTGTACCGAATGACTGAATGCAATATTTTGTGTGCGGAACATAGGTACATTTTCGTGTTTCCACACGAACATATTAAGTGGCGGAAGTCTCCGCGTTCAGCGCAAATCCCTCCCTGCAGCTGATTCTAAAGTTTTATCCGTCGTCACTGTAACCTAAACCAATGAAATCAACTGCAGGGCGAAAAAAAGCTTTTCCGCTCTGTGTGCGCCGCCGCACTCTCCGTTCCGCGCGCGCGCGGCCCGCTGCGCTCTCTGCTCAATGTTCGAGTCCGTGTTTGCGCTGCGCGTTCTGCTCTGTCGTTAACGGCCCAAACACTCCAATCATGTACCGATCACGCACTGGAAAAGCAAAGTCCGCTCAAATAAGGTGAAATTTCTCAGTAGTACACTTCTGTTTGCTGAGCTGGTATAGTCATGCTGGCAACAATGGTAAAATGACCTGCTCTGATCACATGCTCTGGTAATAATAGCTTCGTAGGCTACTATAGCTTTGGACTATATTTTATTTTGATAATTATTAAAAAAGTGAAAAAAAAAAAAATCTTAAATTGATTATGTTGATTGATTATTGAAAAATAATAATACATTGATATATTTATGCTTAATATTATTTTAATATAGGGCTATTTTCTGTTCCTTTTTTCCCCATGTTTCATTTAATTAGGTGATTATAAGTTTAATTATTGATGATTACAAGCTTGGAGGAATTGCAATTAATTACAGCAAATTGGTTCTTTTTTTTAATCGATTCCCAGCCTTAATTTTTAAATATGAGCAGGCCTACAAGCTGGGATTGGTAATGCTGCACTGTAATCATAGTTATTTATATTTTTCATTATATTTTATTATGTGATATTGGTTTGAGACTGAGAGTATTTTATTTAGTGGAGAACTTTGCAGCATTATTTTATTTCTTATTCTTTTTTTAAATTTTATATCTATTTTATTATATTTTATTAAAAAGTGTTTAAAAAAGTGTAAACAAATTGTTAAAAAAAGTTTATAGTAATAAACAACCTGCAGTTTAATGTTTGCATTTCTTTCCCTTACTGTACCGAAAATAAACCGAACCGTGACTTTAAAACCGAGGTACGTACCGAACCGTGATTTTTGTGTACCGTTACACCCCTAATATATATATATATATATATATATATATATATATATACACACACACACACACACGCACAGTATATAAACTGGAGAGCCAAAACATTATGACCAACAAATATCATTGATCATCTCGCAACAAGGCCACATATTAAGGTCTGGGTAGATTAGATGGTAAGCAAACAATCAGTTATCATAACTAACGTGTTGGATGCAGGAGAAATGGGCAGGAATAAAGACCAGAGCGACTTAAAAAGGGCCAGATTGTTATGCCAAGGCGACTGGGTCATGGCAAGGCTTGTGTGTTACTCCCAGTCAGCAGTGGTGAGATTTTACCAACAGAAGTCTGAGGAGGGACAAACCACAAACCGGCAACTTTCAGCAGGATAATTCACCCTGCCAGGCTGCACACATTGTTCAGGAATAGTTGGCCTCCAAATAACCCAGATCTCAATCCAATCCAAGTTCGATCCATAGCTGCTTCACCTCACAACCTACTGGACTTGAAGGATCTGCTGCTAATGTCTTGGTGCCAGATACCACAGGACACCTTCAGTGGTCTTGTAGAGTCCATGCCTCAGTGCTGTTTTGGCAGCACACGGAGGACCAACAGCATATAAGGCAGGTGGTCATAATGTTTTGGCTCATCGATGTATGTGTGTCTATAATATATACATATATGCTCTTCAGCTTCAGTATTATGTTTTGAAGGTACTTAGGTGTTTTGAAAGTAGAAACACATTGAGGAGGGGTTAAGAATACAGAAAAGCATAGGCTATTACTCCTCACAGAGTCTGTGATCACTGAGGTGGATAGGAATGCTAAACCTAAACCTTGTGATGGTTGTCATGATACAGATTAGCGCGGGTGAGACGCTGAAACACTGAAGACTTCCCGTCCAAAACCTTAAGGCATTCTGTGTCAACCTCAATTCTTCTTTATTTTGCAGACGATCATATGATTTCAGGGGTCAAAGAATGAAACATTATGGGCCTGTGGTCTGTTAACTGGTGGTGCTTGAGGTTTTCAGGAATGTGAACATTAAAACGCAAATGAGTCATCCTACCATGAAAGATTGTAGATGACTTTTGATCTCCCTGCTCTTGTTGAAGTAATGCCCAACTTGCCTAAAAAGGGAAAAGGATGAAGAATGAGGAAGTTGTGGTTAATCTCTTGGGAGATTCTTTCAGTCCAGATATGTTTGAATACACATCAGTTAATAAGATTGTGTGATTTGTTGTGGGCTTACACCTGTTCATCTATTGGCTGTAGGACACTCAGTTCCAGGTAAAGCTAGTCAACCAATTTCTCAGGCTTGTGATCTATCAACTGTTATTAGAAGTGCGGTGAATAGACCATGACATGTGGATGTGCAATCAATCTTGTGTGAAATTGGTTATTTAGAATGATATTTGTATTGCTTTATTTAACTCTGTATTGACTTTGCAATGACAGGCCTAAACTCCTTGGCTTTGATCTTATTTAAATTTCCTTTAGACATGTCGTCAATGCATGGACCCCATAGAATACAGGATGCTAGAGAAATGCAGTGAGAATGTGGCTACCTGCCGCATTGTGTTAAGACTCTCACGTATCACAGTTGCAGCAGTTGCAGCCCAACAGCTACTGTAATGTTAATGTTCCAATCCCTTGAGCTTTACAGGAAATGATATCCTGAAGATGAGTCAAGCCTCAAATGAGATTAAAGGCACACAAAATGATTTGAGTTTGATGGCTTGTGTGTGTGTGTGTGTGTGTGTGTGTGTGTGTGTGTGTGTGTGTGTGTGTGTGTGTGTGTGTGTGTGTGTGTGTGTGTGTCTGTGTCTGTGTGTGTGTGTCAGAATTCAATTGAGAATGCAAACTGAATTTGAACTGATGCAGTAATTTAAATTTGAATTCAATTGAAAAATAATGAAATTCTAAATTGCATATTTTTTACTTTAATATGAAAAATACACATAAATAATTTTTTGGGTAATTACTCACCCTCATGTTGTTCCAACCCCATACGACTTTCGTTCATCTTCGGGACACAAATTAAGATATTTTTGATGAAATCTGAGAGCTGGCTCACTCCTTCATAGGCTTCTATGTAATTTCATTCTGCTGGCCCAGAAAAGTTAGTAAAGACATTGTTAAAATAGTCCAAGTGACTACAGTGGCTCAACCTTAAGTTTATCAAGCGACGAGAATACTTTTTGTGTGCAAGAACAAACAAAAATAATGACTTATTCATTTTCTAACGTGTGGGCCTCTGACGTGAGTTCACGAGAGTGCCACGACCTTACGACCCCACATTTTTGATTGGTAGTTTAATTATTTCAGTTTTGTTGCAAACAAGTGAGTCTGTTCTAACTTTATTTTAACTAATTCAGTCAAATTCCACTTAATGAATTGAAAGGGATTCAAATCTAAATTTTGTGCCACAAAGTGTTTGAGCTATTGACATTTTTTTAGCCTCTTTTTGTTTTTTTCTATTTTAATCCAACAGTCCGTAGAGTAGAATGAAGTTTAAATAAGGACAATGTGCTTGTTTCCCCACTACTATCTCTCAACTCATTAACCTACAGTATCTGGACCAAACAACAGTTTGCATCACTCCCCTCAGGGTTCTGTCCACTGCTTACAAAAATAACTCACACTATGAAGCTAATGACATTAACTTACCTCTGCATGTCTGCTATTATAGAGTTGACCAAGAATAATGTTTAATCACAATGGATAAAAACTGAACTCCCAAGATAAATCAAAAGTGACCATCACATCACATATGTAACGTTACAATAAACCGGAATATTGTTCTGGGGCTGTCGGACACATTAAACAGTCCCAAGAATTAATGTTATACAGTTTTGTAAAAAAATAAAAAATCTAATAAAAATAATAATTAGTACCTGATTGAGACATTTTTCGTCGTCTGACATTGGATGTAGTGACTTCACAGAGTAACTTTTCGGCCATCGAAAGAAGCAAACGGCAACAATGGTTGGTTCAAGTAACGTTAACGTCAAGTTACCGGTAACTTATGTGAACAGAGAAAATGGACAGAATATTTATCCGCCAACATTACAGCACGATTTCCAAAAAGTAATAAGGTAAAATCGAGATTACCGGTCATGAGTCGAGATGTAATTCAGTGTTGTTATTTTTTATTTATTTTTTACCTCAGGAGAGGAGTTGTCAAGTAGCTCGCTAGTTGTGCGGTAACGTTAGGCTAAAGTGCAGGAGAAATGTGACCGTTATGATTACCATGCATGCTGGGGAAACACAATTGCACTATACATTATTTTTATTTAGACTACTATAAATGCACAACATTTTTATATACATTTTGTATGGGAAGTGTTGTGATTTATATTAATTTACATAAAACATTGCAACAAGACGGTATTATTTCAATTTTAATGTATTTGTGTATTTGAATGTTTGTTTTTTTCATAAAAGTACATGGATCTATATTATAAGCCTACATTTTATATGAAACTATAGTGTTATGTTTACACCAATGTTAAACTGCGCGACTCTGATGTCGTCTGTATTTGATGACGTCATAGCCCGGCGTAAAGAACGTCTCAGGTTACGACTGTAACCTATGTTCCCTGAGAACAGGGAACGAGACACTACGTCAGAATGACGCTATGGGGAACGCCTCAGGCGTGACAGGTGTCTGAAATCAAATATCAACTCACGTCAATCATGTTGACCGGCGACAGCCCGTGCATCATCAGCTTGAATGATGAGCGCGCGACCTGGATGTATAAAGGGGAGCCTTGTACACATGACAACATCCTATCGTCTGAAGGGACTGTTGCAGGCAGGCCCCGAGGCATGGCAGGAAGACGTAGTGTCTCGTTCCCTGTTCTCAGGGAACATAGGTTACAGTCGTAACCTGAGACGTTCCCTTTCGAAAGGGAACTCTACACTACGTCAGAATGACGCTATGGGGAACGATATACCAACGCCACCATGCTGAGGGGAGTGCATGCCCAAAGGCAGTGACAACTGTCCGAACCAGTAATTCAGAAAACACTGGAACCACTCACCCTTAGGTCACATCGGGCTGTCAGTGACAGCACTCCCTACCGGTCATCACCCAAGCTAATGAACCAAGAAACCGCCAGAACATAGTTAATGGGGGGTATATCTGGGCCAGCTCAAAGGCTTAGGACATCAGCTTCCAATAGAAGGGGTCCCTTCTAGGGAGTGTGGCTAGGGGACCCAAGGGACTCCCAGCCAGTCACTATTCAGGGGAGCGTGCCACCTGAAATGCCACCAGGCAGGCCTGACCTGGTGTCACTACATAAGACACTACAGTCTGGCCACTTCCTGTCTGTCCGAAGACAGAGCCTCTGGACACTTGCCTTAGGAAGGCATCCAACCCAAGGGACTGCGAAGCAGGCAGTGAACCACTCAGCCCGGATCTCAGAGACGGGACATCCTGGAGAGTATGACTCAGCATAGTGCTTTACAACCCTTGCCAGCGAGGGGAGTTTCTCTACTAGGCCTGTGAGGGCCTAAAGGGAGCTTACCTCCAGGAAGGCCTGGTAGGACCTCTAACCTGGCGACCACAACATGGGGAAGCTTGTATTCAACCACAATATGTGGGAGCTTACCTTCAGGAAGGCCGGTGAGGCCTCTGACCTGGCGACCACAGCATGTGGGAACTCCTATCAGGAAGGCCGGTGAGGCCTCTAACCTGGCGACCACAGCATGTGGGAGCTCAAATCAGGAAGGCCGGTGAGGCCTCTAACCTGGCGACCACAGCATGTGGGAGCTCAAATCAGGAAGGCCGATGAGGCCTCTAACCTGGCGACCACAGCATGTGGGAACTCCTAACAGGAAGGCCGGTGAGGCCTATAACCTGGGGACCACAACCTGTGGGAGCTCACTTTCAGAAAGGGAATAAAGCGTACAGCGCACAACCCTTACCATAAAAAATGAAAATAGAAAGTACATGAAAGAAAGTGCATGTACTTAGCCATTCTGAACCCAAGAAGGCCTGATGAGGCCTCTAACCTGGCGACCACAGCATGTGGGAGCTCATACTCGGGAAGGCCGGTGAGGCCTGTAACACGGTGACCACAGTGTGTGGGAGCTCATCAGAATGTGGAAGTAAGCTAGAGCAAAAAGTCTGTCGTAATAAAGTGACGACAGGACGTATCTAGAATGGGACCCGAAGTGAAAGACCAGGGTCTGAGCCACATAGGAAGGGACAGAAGCGATACGCGCATGACCCTTACCATAGAAAATGGATTTAGAAAGTACACAAGACATAAGTCGTGTGACTTACCATAAGCATGGTTTAAAAAAGGTACGGAACGTATGTACCAAAAAGGAATGAAGTAAAGGTTTGCACGTACTTCATCACTCTAAAACACAGTATGTGTGAGCCCACATTCGGGAAGGCCGGATGAGGCCTGTAACCTGACATGTAAAAGCTCAAACCCAGGAAGGCCTGGTGAGGCCTGTAACCAGGGAACCACCGTACGTGGGAACCTATAATCAGGAAAGCCAGAAGAAGCCTGCAACCTGATAGACACAATACGTGGGAGTTCTCATTCAGTAAGGCCTGGTGAGGCCTGCCACCTGACATGAAAGAACTCATAACCAGGAAGGCCGCAGAGGCCTAAAGCCTGGTGACCACTAATTGTGGAAGGTTAAAACTCAGGAAGGCCGGTGAGGCCTGTGACCTAACGACCACAGCACGTGGGAGCTCAAATTCAAGAAGGCCTGGTGAGGCCTATAACTTGATAACCACAGTAAGTGGAAGCTCACAGTATGTAGGAGCTCACATTCAGGAAGGCCGGCGAGGCCTGTAACCTGACATGTGAAGGCTCCTAACCAAGAAGGCCTGGTAAGGCCTATAACCTGTGCGACTACAGTATGTGGGAGCTCATATACAACCACAGTATGTGGGAGCACATACTCAGGAAGGCCTGGTGAGGCCTCTGACCTGATAACCACAGAATGTGGGAGCTCATAACCAGGAAGGCCAGATGAGGCCTGTAACCTGATGACCACAGTATGTAGGAGCTCACATTCAGGAAGGCCGGTGAGGCCTGTAACCTGACATGTGGAGGCTCTTAACCAAGAAGGCCTGGTAAGGCCTATAACCTGGCGACTATAGTATGTGGGAGCTCATATACAACCACAGCATGTGGGAGCTCATACTCAGGAAGGCCTAGTGAGGCCTCTGACCTGATAACCATATAACATGGGAGCTCATATTCACCACAGTATGTGGGAGCTCACATTCAGGAAGGCCAGTGAGGCCTGTAACCTAACATGTGGAGGCTCGTAACCAGGAAGGCCTGGTGAGGCCTATAACCTGGCGACTACAGTATGTGGGAGCTCATATTCAACCACAGTATGTGGGAGCTCATACTCAGGAAGGCCTAGTGAGGCCTGTGACCTGACAACCACAGCATGTGGGAGCTCATATTCAAGAAGGCCTAGTGAGGCCTATAACTTGATAACCACAGAATGTGGGAACTCATATTCAACCACAGTATGTGGGAGCTCATAACCAGGAAGGCCGGATGAGGCCTGTAACCTGGCGGCCACAATATGTGGAAGCTCACATTCAGGAAGGCCGGGTGAGGCCTGCAACCTGACATGTAGAAGCCCATCACCAGGAAGGCCGGTGAGGCCTGTAACCTGGCGCCATAGTATGTGGGAGCTCATAACCAGGAAGGCCTGGCGAGGCCTGTAACGTGGCGACCACCGTGTATGGGAGCTCATATTCAGGAAGGCCTAGTAAGGCCTGTAACCTGATATCCCAGTCTGTGGGAGCTCATAACCAGGAAGGCCGGATGAGGCCTGTAACCTGGCGACCACAGTATGTGGGAGCTCATAACCAGGAAGGCCTGATGAGGCCTGTAACCTAATTACCACAGTATGTGGGAGCTCACATTCAGGAAGGCCGGTGAGGCCTGTAACCTGACATGTGGAAGCTCATAACCAGGAAGGCCTGGTGAGGCCTATAACCTGGCAACTACAGTATGTGGGAGCTCATATTCAACCACAGTATGTGGGAGCTCATACTCAGGAAGGCCTAGTGAGGCCTCTGACCTGCTAACCACAGTATGTGGGAGCTCATTTTCAAGAAGGCCTGGTGAGGCCTATAACTTGATAACCACAGTATGTGGGAGCTCTTATTCAACCACAGTATGTGGGAGCTCATATACAGGAAGGCCTGGTGAGGCCTCTGACCTGATAACCACAGAATGTGGGAGCTCATATTCAGGAAGGCCTGGTGAGGCCTCTGACCTGCTAACCACAGTATGTGGGAGCTCATATACAGGAAGGCCTGGTGAGGCCTCTGACCTGATAACCACAGTATGTGGGAGCTCATATTCAACCACAGTATGTGGGAGCTCATACTCAGGAAGGCCTGGTGAGGCCCATGACCTGATAACCACAGTATGTGGGAGCTCATATTCAAGAAGGCTTGGTGAAGCCTATAACTTGATAACCACAGAATGTGGGAGCTCATATCACAGTATATGGGAGCTCATATTCAAGAAGGCCTGGTGAGGCCTATAACTTGATAACCACAGTATGTGGGAGCTCATTTTCAGGAAGGCCTAGTGAGGCCTATGACCTGATAACCACATTATATGGGAGCTATATTCAAGAAGGCCTGGAGAGGCCTATAACTTGATAACCACAGTATGTGGGAGCTCATATTCAGGAAGGCCTAGTGAGGCCTATGACCTGATAACCATAATATGTGGGAGCTCATTCAACCATAGTATGTGGAAGCTCATATTCAGGAAGGCCTAGTGAGGCCTATAACCTGATAACCACATTACTCCTTGACAGCTTCAATTCCTGGGAGCTCACCTCAGGGAGGCCCAAGCACTGTCCGGTTGCAAAATGGGGACTGTCTGGTCAAGGAGGCCTGTTAAGACCTACTACCTGACCATCGAAAAAATCTTTAGATTTACTTTCTTACCCATAACATTTTGCCCCAGACTCTAAAACAGGAGACGTGGTAGTTTGCACAAGAGGCTCCCGCGCGCTTCAGCGATATTCTCAAAACAGACAAACAGTCCCTGAAGACGAAAAGATGTTGTCATGTGTACAAGGCTCCCCTTTATACATCCAGGTCGCGCGCTCATCATTCAAGCTGATGATGCACGGGCTGTCGCCGGTCAACATGATTGACGTGAGTTGATATTTGATTTCAGACACCTGTCACGCCTGAGGCGTTCCCCATAGCGTCATTCTGACGTAGTGTAGAGTTCCCTTTCGAAAGGGAACGCATTTTGTCAAATGTCTGCAAAGTATTATAGCCTAAATGTCTACATAAATGCAGATTACTTAAATGTTTAAGTACTTAATTGTAGCCCAGCTAGATGCACATTATTTAATTTCTAATAATGAAAAAAGCAACGACAGTCCTTTCGACAATGTAGCCTACCATTAAACAAGCTTTTCTTTCCACAACAGACAGCAATCTGTGACCTGTGCATGCCTTTTTAAAAATTATGTAACTGTCTGCTGCACCACACACTCCATTGATTGTTTGTTCATTGTTTCCTGCTCTGCAGGGGGGAGGCCTGGGGACAGGAGTGGATCTCAGGTCTCCTACACTCCCCTGCTGTGAACCTCAGCTGTATATTGGATAAAAGCTTTATTGATGATTCTTGGAGCTGTGTAGATATTTTCCATGTGTTTGTCAGATTTTTGTCCACTTTCAGAATGTCCAGTTATTGGGATCTGCATTTTTGTTTTTGCATATTATAATTTTAAAATGAAAGGTAATGAGGCAAGATACACTAACTGAAGACCAGAGTCAATTGCAGTACACTTCAATGTCCACTCTGTGGCAGTCTGTGTATTCCTTTTAGCTATGCTCACAGCAAACAGGAAAAACATGGATTTTCATATATTTAAAATTATATGTTGACAAATTCATCTTAAAATGATGTGCAACCGTTATCATGTGTCAAACAGCATTCCAGCTATAAATATGTATGCTTTTATTTTCTTCACTTTACTCAGGTCTACAGAGAGCTAGCGGCTGTCACTGACAAAACAACTTTTGGCTCATGCATCTAAAGCCACCTGTCTGGTGGGTTATTTTGAGTCATTAAAAACCTCGATTATGAATAAATTTGTTTAGTTTGTTTGTGTTTTCACAGAGGAGAACGAGAACAGGGTGCATGCATTTGAGCACAGGGAAAATGTGCCCTTCTGCACCTCTGTGTCCAAGCACAAACAAGCTGAAGAAGATGAGATCGTCATTGTCCCACATGTCTCTCTTGACCATGACCTCACTGTGAGTATTAGTTTTATTTTCGACAGATTTGTAGTGAACCATTATTGTGTATTATTTTATACATTGATGTATATATGTCATACAAAAAAACAGTATTAAGAAAAAAACCATATTATATATTTTCATGTGATGTAAAAATGTATATTTATTATTATTATTAGGTCTATTATTTAAAACGTGCTAAAGAATCTCTATTTACATTATTTCTTCCTCGTGGATTACTGTAGTAAAAACATATCTCTGACGGTGTCAGGAGGACTAGTCTCTACAAACAAAACCATAGGTGATAAAACAAGGATGTAGGTGGGGTTAACAGGTTAATCATGGTGATTAATGTGATGTTATCCAGTGTGAAGTGGACAGAAGGAGATATCCAGCTTTACAGAAGCAGGACAGACTGTCTTGTCTGGACAGATTTACTCTTACTGGAGTTTTGTGTGCTCTTCTGGGTGTGGTACTGTGATGCTACTTCTTTCTCATGGATGACTGAGAGCGGGACCAGAAATCCTGTCATGTGGCAGAAAATAAGTGGGTGGAGCACTCACTGCCTGTATGCGTATCTCAGGATTGAATGTTTTGCTGTATGTGCTTTTGTTGCGAATTGTGGATTAAGAACAAGTACAAAATCTAACATGGAAAAGAAAGAAGAGGCTAAATCAAAGTAAAGGCTGGATAAAGGGAGCAAGCTGCATGCTGGCACTATTTTGGAATGTCGTTGCGGAATGTTTTTTCCATTTCTTCAGCTCTCCATTAATGAGAGCCTGAGAACAGCATCTCTGGTCTTTAATGCACATTTTCCTGGCATCCCTGATTCTGGAAACTTCATGTAAGGACTACATGTTACGAAAAATAAAGACACATTAGACTTTAACCAAACTCAAATTATTTTAGTAAAACAGCAGTTGTTCATACCAGTAGAAGACTAATAAATGGAACTCATAGTAGGAATAAATTCGTATTCATAATTTGTTGTTCAGCACAAGGGCTTGACATTCAGGGATGGGTGAATGGACTTGGGAAGGCTATTGGAAAGAACCTGGAATTATTATTATTTTTACTGCAAACATAGACATATCAGTTTTACCTATAGTTTGAATTTTGTTTTAATCACTTGTTTGAATACAGACTGAATTTGATCTGAAAGAGACTGTGAACCATACTGGAAGGAAATGGAGAGTAAGCCCATCAATACATTTTTTGACAAATTAACTAACTTTTTTAATCACCATGAAAAACATGAACTCCAAACACTGACTGAGGAGAGTCCAGATTTAACTTCTTTTTGCTCGTTGACTAAGGAAAGAGAGGTTAATGGTCAACAAAAAGTTGTTCAAAGGCAGGATGGTTTTGATGATCAAGGGGAGGATTTTGCTTTAATTGTTTCAATTTTACATACAAACGCTGAGGAAGACAGGACAAAGGACCATGTCAACAGATCGGAGCAACAGAATGTTAATGAAATAGATTTTTCTTCAGAAAAGGAAGAAGTGGACTTAGACCTCAATGTTATGCACCAGAGAGATAATTACAGTAAAACATCAGTTGTGCGCCAGACTGTCCAGGATGTAACAGATGGTCAAGCTGACACACCGTCTAAATCACTTAGCGAAGTCTCAGCCAGTGGCAGCGCTAACAGACTGGACAAACAACTTGAGGATCCAGTAATCGGTACAGTGGATAATAAAGAACCTGTTTTCAGAGAAGGACACAGACTCAGTCAGGACATATCTGCAAATGAGACAGTTGTTATGGAATCAGATAACTCCAGCAATGAGCTGTTTGCTGAGGAAGAACCATTGAAAGAGAGAGTCCTCAAAGACAGTCAAAGCAGAAATGATTTTTTAATAAAAGAGTCTTTGAATTCATCCACAAATAACAATAACGACATTTCAGTGCAAAGTCACCGGGAAGTATCTGCTCCTGAGAGCAAAATAGAGTCTGGTGGAAATCTTCAAAACACTGCAGATGTTCCAGAGGTAGCCAAATCTGGTGGAAATGAACAAACTCTGACTAACCACAAGGCATCTGGAAACATGGACGGTCAGACCACATTAGCACATTGTGAAGTTCACAATCTCACTGATAAAAAGGTTCTGTCATCAAACTCACCTGTGAACACCAGACCTGTGGTCATCACCCTTACACGTGTTGAAGCTCTTTCTGCAGGACCGTGTGTTGATACTGAAGAGACCCAACTGAGAGATGAGACTGCAGGTAGCCAAGCTATATGCAATGAAGGCAGCGCAAGTTCAGACAGCATTTTTGTGGACGTCCATCCAGCTACCACAAGCCAGGAGAACCAAATGAGACATTTTGAGGCTGGAGGTGCGATTTTAACATGTTCTGACCTCTGTGACACTGAAGAACACAGTTCCAGTTCGTCTGAGCTAGATAGTAAGACTAATTCAGAAACAGAACCGGTGCCTTCAGTCATCCAGGTGGAGACAAAAATGCATACAGAGGGGGAAATGAATAAAGAGAGTGTGGAAGAAATAATACAAGAAGACACCATGTTAGATACAGATTCATCTTCCACTGAGAAGACCACAGAAGACCAAACCGTACTCTCCCCCACTGCAGTAAAAGAGAAACCGCTCCAACTGTCGTCCCTCTTCACTGGGCTGCGCAGCCCCAAGAAAGAAGCACTTGAGGAAAATGAAACTACAGAGCAGCCCCAAAGCCCTACCAAACGAGGACTTTTTACCAGTCAGTCTAAGAAAGAAGTCAAGGGAGACTTACTGGAACAGCTTACCCAATTTCTCAGCAAGGGGGAAGGGAAGAGAAAGCAAGAGAGCATGTCAAGCCCCCCACTGTCTCCGATCGGTCAGGACCCTGCTGAAAAGCCAGAGACTGCTGTAGAGGAGCCGGTCATTCCCCAGGCTGAGGAAACCAACAAATCTACAAATGCAGAGACGGCCTTAGGTGCATTGAAGGCTTTCTTCACAGTTAAATCTGCCAAAAAAGACACTTCAAATCGCATGGACCTGGACATTGTAAAGAAGAAGATCAACAGGGACAAAGAGGTCCTCAGAGCTTTCTTTGACAGGAACTCAAGCAAGTCTCCAGACAACAAAGAAACGACGGATTCTAAAGTATGAAGTGAACAAGATGATTGCATTTATTGGTGACATCTCAGTATCAATGCATAAAGTTTATATAGAGTCTTCCTTTATGTACACCTAAAAAATATATGTATATTTTTTTATTCATCCCTCTGCAGGGTTATGGGGATGCTGCATCCTTATTTTATTTTATTTCATTTCATTTCATTTATTTTTTAATATATATATATATTATTTATTTTTTTATTTTTCAACAGATATTAACAGTACAATGCACATTAATTGTTGCTGTTTTGTGTCTTAGGCTGATGTGAGTGAGGAACATGCCCCAAAGCGACTTCAGACTGTCTGGCCTCCACCAAAACTGAAAAATGAGGAGGAGAAGATTGGTCTCAAATACACGGAAGCTGGTAAGGGCTTTTTTTATAATTGAAGAAGAAAACAAGCAGTAAGTGTAAATGTTTGCTCTAATTCAAATATTTGCCTTTGTATAAAATGTGACAACACTGTCCAAACAAATCCCACTACACCTCCACCCTAAATGTGTTCCTAAAGGGCAACTCTGCAGATGAAATAACTTACTTTGGATACAATGTCAGATTGTTTGTTACTTGTAAGAAAATTAGTTTTCTCAGCAATGCAGTCTTTAATCTTTTTACATTGAAAACATACGTTTACATCCATAACATTGCCCGTATTGCAGTATCTTGTAGATTTAAAGGGTGTGGAGTCCTCAAACACACCTAAGCACACATCCTCAGTGTGTGTTGTTGTCATATGTCTAAATGTACTTGAGGAAATTATTTTTTCCCATGGTTCTCTAGACAATAACAGTCCTACCACTGCCATCTATTGGACATTTTACATCTGGATATCCAATTCTTCATTTCATATACACTACCATTTAAAAGTTTGGGGTCAGGAAGAAAAAAAGGACAGAAATTAATACTTTTATTCAGGCATTTTTTAATGTTACAAAAGATTTTTATTTCAAATAAATGCTGTTCTTTTGAACTTTCTATTAATCAAAGAATCCTGATATTTTGTTTTACCATTGTTTCCATAAGAATATTAAGCAGCACAACTGTTTTCAACTTTGATAATAGAAATGTTTCTTAATCAACAAATCAACATATTAGAATGATTTCTGAGGAACCACGTGACACTGAAGACTGGAGTAATGATGCTAAATGAGCACTATTTTATTGGGTTTCTGGCACAATTCAATGCATTTTGTGATATATTTAGCCATAATGATGTCCTTGTTTTATGTTCTCAGAGCATCAGGCTGCTCTTCTGCAACTAAAAAGAGAATGTAATGAAGAGGTGGAGAAGTTACAGGTGAGAAACTCAAGAACAGTATTTTACAACTGAAGGGAAACAGTTTACTAATAGCAATAAGAATTTAAAACCTCTCCCAGAATCAGAATCAGTGCTTTCAAATGTATTGTATTATGCTGCTTATTGAATATAGTCACACTTAAGCCACACTTCTTCTATAGAAGTATCAAGCCAAATTACATTAAATTTAAAGAAAGCAAGCAAAACCCACTTTTCAAGAAAAAAAACATTTCACAAAAAAGGTTTCAAGATTTCAAAGATTGTGTTGTCTGCTAGGACACTACTGAATATGTTTAAATTTACATTAAATTATATTTATCCATTTAGCAGACACTTTTATCAAAGTCTATAAATTCTTTATTTAAATTTTGTTGTTTGGACTCTTTAATACAGGCCGACTTCAAACTTGAGCTCTTCCGGTTAAAAGAGAAGAACGAAGAGGATCTGTCCAGACTAGCGGTAACCATTGCAAGCTTACAAAGAGAGAAAGACAAAGATCTTCACAGAGATCACAGAGATGTTGCCGTGTCCACTGACGACAACATCAAAACACGGGCCTTCCACTCTGTGTGCATTCAGACAGACAGAGAGACATTCATCAGGTCTGAGGAGGCCAAGGAAGCGCAGAGCAGGAGTCTTGACCCCCTGCCTAAAAATGCTGACCTCAACTCAACAAAAAACTTTACTGAAAGACAAAAGACAGTTCCTCCTCCAGCTGCCCCACCTGTATCACCTCAGTTACAGATGAATAGAAACAATATTCCAACTCCACCTGGCCCTTGCACTCCTAATGTACCTCCACTTCCTGCTCTGCCACTGGATAAGACAGGAAGTGTGCCTCCTCCACCTCCTCCGCCACCTCCACCTGGCCCTTGTATTCCTAATGTACCTCCACTTCCTGCTCCGACACTGGACAAGACAGGAAGTGTGCCTCCTCCACCTCCTCCGCCACCTCCACCTGGCCCTTGTATTCCTAATGTACCTCCACTTCCTGCTCCGACACTGGACAAGACAGGAAGTGTGCCTCCTCCACCTCCTCCGCCACCTCCACCTGGCCCTTGTATTCCTAATTTACCTCCACTTCCTGCTCCGACACTGGACAAGACAGGAAGTGTGCCTCCTCCTCCTCCTCCTCCTCCTCCTCCTCCGCCACCTCCACCTGGCCCTTGTATTCCTAATGTACCTCCACTTCCTGCTCCGACACTGGACAAGACAGGAAGTGTGCCTCCTCCACCTCCTCCGCCACCTCCACCTGGCCCTTGTATTCCTAATGTACCTCCACTTCCTGCTCCGACACTGGACAAGACAGGAAGTGTGCCTCCTCCGCCTCCTCCACCACCTCCACCTGGCCCTTGTATTCCTAATTTACCTCCACTTCCTGCTCCGACACTGGACAAGACAGGAAGTGTGCCTCCTCCACCTCCTCCGCCACCTCCACCTGGCCCTTGTATTCCTAATGTACCTCCACTTCCTGCTCCACCACTGGACAGGACAGGAAGTGTGCCTCCTCCACCTCCACCTCCTCCGCCACCTCCACCTGGCCCTTGTATTTCTATTGTACCTCCACTTCCTGCTCCGCCACTGGACAAGACAGGAAGTGCGCCTCCTCCGCCACCTCCTCCACCACCTCCACCCATGACAGGATGTGGTCTTCCACCGCCACCACCCGTCCTCCACTCGACCTCTAATCCCCCTCATGGAGTTGGTGTCTTCCTCAGTACAGCAGCAGACAATCCTCCTCGCAAACCTTTAGTGGAGCCAGTGTGTCCAATGAAATCGCTCTACTGGACACGAATACAGATTCAAGATAACAGGTATCTCTCATCACCTTACCTCATGTTTTAATTGACACGGGGCAATGACATGATGCTCATTTGTTTAAATTGTATAATTTCTTTTATTGTTTAATTTCTGGGTTATTTTTATGAGGGAATAGTAAAAAATGCTTATAATGAAGAAAAAACTCAATAATAAAATAATAAATGCTTATAATGAAGAAAAAAACTCTATAAAAAAAATTGTCATCTAAAAAAGAAAATATTTGATCATATCTGCTTCACTACAGCGTCATTGAGTGTGACCAAAAAAAACATAAAACAGGAAAATGTATTTTATAGAAGGTCCCTCATGACTGTGTGTGAATGTCAATAAGTCTTTTAAAATATCAGATTAGTATTTAAAGTCTGATTGATTGATTTAAGATATAATGAGAAAGGGTTTAGCCACTGACACAATCTGTGTTGTTTTAGTATTATTTATATAGTATTATAGTATTTATTAATATTGTGAAACAGCTTATATTTTATTTTTATTTAAGTTTTAGTACTTTTGTTTAGTGCTTTTGACGTTTTTCTTCTTTTTTTATAATTATATTTGACTTTTTTTTTAGTTATAGATAGTTTTAGACAACAATAACAACATTGAACACAATTCACTTTTCATCAAAAGTACTTTAAACTAAAAATAAACATCATCCCACTCTACCTGTATTCAACCATAGACCTTTAAACAACATTTCCATTGTTCCTCAATCAAAAGTTTCCTGAAACACGCAATGAATGTCCACAAGTGACGCTGACATTTTCAACTCTCCCTCGTCAGACCTCATGGGAAGTTTAAGACCGACCGCTGCAGACATTTGTCTGCATGAGGGGCCAGCCACAGGCTGAGCTGCAGTCTTTCCAGGACCTCTAGTGGCGGTGTGGATTTCTGTGGGATTCGGCTCCCCGGCCACCTCCGTCCTGTTACAATGTTATTTGACTCCTCATGAAAGCTTTCTGCTCTCTTCGTGAGCATTTTGTCAAGCCAAAGCCGAACCCAGTCAAGCTTTGCTGAGCGCCGTCGTCCTGGCTCCTTAATTATTTTTATGGGAGAGAAAATTTAGCATGTCAGATCACTCACATGCTGCTCCTGTTGATTTTCCTTTTCCTGCTTTCAGCCAAGGTTGCTCAGCAACAGTAAATAACTTACGCAAGATGCATTTTTACAGATGCTAGTATTAGAAAATGCTTTGGTTGGCGGCCTGTATGACTTTGATTCAATCTCGATAAGCCTTAGACTGAGCAGAAACTGTTGTAAATGCTAAATATTTGAATAAAATGAAATCTCTCATCATCTCTTTTCTTAGGAGCGATATGCTATGGAGTTCCCTGGAAGAGCCACAGATAATAAACACCAATGAATTTGCGGAACTGTTTGCTAAAGCCACATCGCCCACCAAAAGAAAGCCCCTATCCGAAGCCTATGAGAAGAAACCCAAAGCCAGGAAGGTACCGCTCTGCCCTGAAGATAAGAAAAAATTATGGGTCATTCCACGAAATCAGTGCCTTTTCAACTTTGAAAAATTAAAATATAAAATAAGTTTAAACAATTTTTTTTAAATATCCATTAAATGAAGACAGCATAAAATAACAAGAAATCGTATTGTGCCATCTCAGGCTATGTAATTTTTTATTTTATGACTATTTATCTACCTCATGTTTTGATATTTTTGTCATGCCTGTTACAGACACATGCGTTACTATATACTATAGTTTTAATTAAAAATATGTTATAGTTTTCACATATATGAGCAGTATTTTAGTCCCTCTTTTCACTGGAATTGTTTAAAAATTTAGATTTTTTTTTTCAATCTTATATTTGTCATTCAAATGACCAAGAACATACAAATTTTGGAGGGTGACCACATGTCAATTAAGAAAAATATATATTTTTACAAGAGAGATATTAAAAGAAGGGCTTTGTCAAAAATACAATATAGATAGGGTTACAATGGAAATACTTGGAAGGCCATTTCAAATATAATTTTTATATTTTTTTATGAAATTAATGACAGTAACAGGATTGACATCATAGTAACAGGAATGACCAGAGTAACAGGGATGACAGGACACACATTCTTCAGCATACACTGCACATATTTGTTTACATAATTTTGTAAAGTTTTACCTTTTTAAATTGTATTACTTGACATAGTTGTATTAGTGAAGCACATTACATTTCTAAGAGATCTAAAGATTTAAGGGTATTGTAATTAGAGTAATTAGACCCATGCGTCCATCTGTTTGTCTGTGTGAGTATGTCCCCTCACAGAACTTAAAATATACTGATCTGGTTCAATTATTAGGCAAGGAAGATAATCAGATCTTGGTCTTTCTATGATCATCTGAAAACAGATGCTAACATTTGGTTTCACTTTCTTGAACATTACAAGATTGGGGCGAGGGTCTGCAGTCACCTTACTGCTATTGTTTGTAATCGCACTTACATGGATGAATTGACAATGAGTTATGGAAAAAAATTGTTTTATTGAGACTAATCATCTTTTCCTGGTCATTAACATGTTAAAACCAACTGGAAGTATTAAAACCAAACAACAACAACAACCAACACATAAAAGGAGCCAACATTTTACCAAAAGGCAATCAGGTAACCAGATGCAGATGCACCAGCAATACCGACTCTGAATAATATAGGCATTAGCTCAATAAAACACCCAGGATGACCTTTAAAAATGTTTGCAATTTACACAGATAAACTTTAAAAACAGTGTGGCTAAGGTGACACCTAATCTATGTCATCCCTGTTACCCCACATGTCAAAACCTGTTACTATACCCGTTACTATACAAAAGTAACAGGCCTGACAGTAACAGGTTTGACAAATTCAAGCTAATTTGCTAATTGCTAGCTATTAGGGCAAGGCCACAAAAGCACATGTTGTACACTTTGAAAGGATATTACTTGTAGATATTGATTACATTAAGTTAAATAAATAATTGTTTAAATTTATACTTTAAAAATCAATAACAGTTTTGACATTGCATGGTGTCCCCACCTCAGTTATACCTAATAAATCATCAAAATAGAGTATTATAGAAGAGAGAGAGAAACAAACTTGTGTTTTAACTGTTGGAATAATGATTGAGAGATGATATAACTTCCTGGAAGTGATGTCACAGGAATGTACCATTATTTTGCAAGGGGTTTTTGGTGAGGGTAACAGGCATGACATGAAATCAGGGGACACCGATAAAATGGTTTATATTTTATTTAAAATAATGTATATTTATGCCAAAACATTGCTTAACAGTGACACTATACTTAGAACAATATGAAAATGTGATTTATGTATAATTTTGCCTTCAATTTGCAAATTAAAAGTCCTGCTGAAAAAGAACAATCACAGGGAGGGACAGGCCAAAAACCTTACCCTTATCAGCATAAATGCAATTTTAATTATTTAAAATAATATATAAATGACTTTAATTTAATGTAATATTGAGGAAATAATACATAGTACTATTATGTTTTTAAATCACAAATTTATTTGTTGTTATAGTAATTCTACGTCTGATTATTTCTCAGGGACACAAAAGGCACCAATTTCGTGGAATGACCCTTATATAACATAGAGTTTATCTTATTCTGAATGGCAGTCCCATTCATTTTATACATGTGCTTGTTTGCATTTATATCTATATAGCAAATGCAGTTTTCTTCATATTTTTTTATAGGAAATTTGCTATGTGGGTTTGATTCAGATAATTTAAAATATATTCTGTAAGTCGCTTTGGATAAAAGCGTCTGCTAAAATGCATAAATGTTATTCACTGCTTGGTAAGTTCAGAAAGTTCAGATTTGAGACGTGTCCACTAGGTGGCGCAGTTGTCAACTCTTTAGAATTATGTATGACTGGAACACTAGCCCAACTGATGCATTCAACCATCCACCTCTGCTAATTACTTTTCTTAAACAGAAACATCATTTGTCAGGTGCAGTCACTTTAGACTTTAAAATCCATTAATTTAATACAAATGCTTGTGCGTAATATCAGGATCCCACAAATGCCTCTACAATTGCCTTTGAAATTGATATAATTATATAGGAAATGAGGATAATTTGAAATAAATGAACCTGTTTATGAAATGTGATCATGCCATTGTTACCTTTGGCAGGCGGATTTTATAATGGAGGTTTGGAATTTCCCAAAGGTTCTTTTGTTATTTATTCATTCCACTTTTGCGTAATACAAGTCCTTAAGACATTGTATTCATATGGTAGTGTAAGCTTTTTTTGATTGATGAACTTCTTTAGGTCATTAAATTACTGGATGGCAAGCGCTCTCAGGCTGTGGGCATCTTAATCTCAAGTCTCCACCTGGAGATGAAGGACATCCAGCAAGGTAAATCACACCACCAGCACAGCAGTGTCGTTTATTTATTCTGTCCAGACTAATTTTGCCTCCACTAATAATAAACAGACATGTTAAAATGATACAAATTTGTGTGGCCTGGTTAGAAAAGGCTAGCTAAGACATGATGTTGAAATAATTCTGTATATAAAGACATATCTTGCAACAATGCGATTGGCTCCAGCTCTTATCAAGGATAAAATGGCTGTATGTTTGTTAAATAAACTTGTCTTGTGGTTTACCGCTAGAAATATTCTTTTGCACGTATAGCTATCAGCCCCACTTACCAAACATATACTTTTCACATTGACAATCTTGAATTCATCACAGCTTGCCTTAACATAGTCAGACAGGCAGATTTTTTTTGATGATTTTAGTAGATTGAGCGAATTCAAAGTATATGTTTGGTAAGTGGGGGTTTGGTTACAGGGGGGAAAAAACTCTCAAATACATTTTTAGACTTTTACATATCACATCCATGACACGTATGTCCAATAACTAATCAGTGTTCTTGTCTAGAGACTAATACTTCTTCATTTCACAGCTGTTTTGAATCTGGACAATTCTGTGGTTGACTTGGATGCTATTGAAGCCCTGTATGAAAATGTAAGTATCCTGCCACATTGGAAACGTACTTACAGGCCCACACTAAATCATAGCCTCCAAAACAGTAGAACTACACAAGTTCTACACATTCGCACCACTTGCATGTTTTCTCCTTTTCAAATAGTACAAATTGAGGTTGAGTATAAGTGTATGATGTAAATTTTTAAAGGAGTAAGAAATATGGATATTACACTCACCTAAAGGATTATTAGGAACACCATACTAATACTGTGTTTGACCCCCTTTCGCCTTCAGAACTGCCTTAATTCTACGTGGCATTGATTCAACAAGGTGCTGAAAGCATTCTTTAGAAATGTTGGCCCATATTGATAGGATAGCATCTTGCAGTTGATGGAGATTTGTGGGATGCACATCCAGGGCACGAAGCTCCCGTTCCACCACATCCCAAAGATGCTCTATTGGGTTGAGATCTGGTGACTGTGGGGGCCATTTTAGTACAGTGAACTCATTGTCATGTTCAAGAAACCAATTTGAAATGATTCGAGCTTTGTGACATGGTGCATTATCCTGCTGGAAGTAGCCATCAGAGGATGGGTACATGGTGGTCATAAAGGGATGGACATGGTCAGAAACAATGCTCAGGTAGGCCGTGGCATTTAAACGATGCCCAATTGGCACTAAGGGGCCTAAAGTGTGCCAAGAAAACATCCCCCACACCATTACACCACCACCACCAGCCTGCACAGTGGTAACAAGGCATGATGGATCCATGTTCTCATTCTGTTTACGCCAAATTCTGACTCTACCATCTGAATGTCTCAACAGAAATCGAGACTCATCAGACCAGGCAACATTTTTCCAGTCTTCAACTGTCCAATTTTGGTGAGCTCGTGCAAATTGTAGCCTCTTTTTCCTATTTGTAGTGGAGATGAGTGGTACCCGGTGGGGTCTTCTGCTGTTGTAGCCCATCCGCCTCAAGGTTGTGCGTGTTGTGGCTTCACAAATGCTTTGCTGCATACCTCGGTTGTAACGAGTGGTTATTTCAGTCAAAGTTGCTCTTCTATCAGCTTGAATCAGTCGGCCCATTCTCCTCTGACCTCTAGCATCAACAAGGCATTTTCGCCCACAGGACTGCCGCATACTGGATGTTTTTCCCTTTTCACACCATTCTTTGTAAACCCTAGAAATAGTTGTGCGTGAAAATCCCAGTAACTGAGCAGATTGTGAAATACTCAGACCGGCCCGTCTGGCACCAACAACCATGCCACGCTCAAAATTTCTTAAATCACCTTTCTTTCCCATTCTGACATTCAGTTTGGAGTTCAGGAGATTGTCTTGACCAGGACCACACCCCTAAATGCATTGAAGCAACTGCCATGTGATTGGTTGATTAGATAAATGCATTAATGAGAAATTGAACAGGTGTTCCTAATAATCCTTTAGGTGAGTGTATAATTGTTTATAAAGCACTTACATTAATTATTCTATTAAACTATTGTATTATGTGAGCTGTAAAACTATGGTATTTGTCATGGTGACAAAGTTCTAAAACTGGATATAACTTGACACAGAAAAAGGTAATAAACATTTTTACCACACTAAAATCATGGTAACACTCATTTTGTTTACATTTTGTGGCTATACTAAAATAGTGAAAACTGAATATGCTGAAAAATGCTGAAATAGTGAGTATTTAATGTATACGGATTGGCCCCATTAACTTCCATTGTAAGTGTTTCACTGCAACTCAGAGATAAGTGGAAATTATTTTTGTTGTAATCAAGGAATAGGGATATTGACTCAAAAATGATGACTTTCAGAGACCAATAAGATTTATTTAACTGTATATAAGTTCATTCTACACACTTTACTACCCAAAATCACTTCAGAAAAAGTCTGCAGATTCTGTATCACCAATCTTGTCTCTCTAGTTCCAGTTCCAACATAACTAAATAATAGATAGTTCCAGTGTGGTTTCATAAGTTTATATGTGTATCATTGGTCAGTTTTCATATGAATGCGTCTGTTCTGTTTCTCCCAGAGAGCTCAGCCTGAGGAGTTAGAGAAGATTAAGAAACACTATGAAACCTCAGACGAGGAGCGGGTCAAACTACTGGACAAGCCTGAACAGTGAGATATTCCAGAAACACACCAGATAACTCACTTTTTTATGCAACTAGTGATACGTCAATTGTCACTTACAAGGGCAATTTCTATATGCTCTTTGCAATGTATACTTCTCTAAAGTTCCTTCATTTGAAAACAAACGAAGAAAAAGTAGTGTTTTCAACACTACGCACTTTAGGTTGACAGATGTTCATTGCTTTTCCTTGACAGGTTCCTGTATGAACTCTCCCAGATCCCTGCGTTCTCCAATCGAGTTCACTGTTTCATTTTTCAGTCGAAGTTTTCTGACGCCGTTGCCTCCATTCAGCGCAAGACCGAGATTATTCTCCAGGTCTGCAAGGTACAAAGGCACTTTCAAAGAGGTCAGATATTATCAAACATTTGATAAAGCATCGACGCTGGCATTTCTTCAGAGCAAAGAACAGCCCTTCAGGCCGCTGCGGTTTATTCAAGAGAGGTTGTCTCCAACATCTCCAACATCTCCATGTGATGAATGCACAAATAAATGTTGATGTGTCTTTTGTGTTTTAGTGTCTTTTGGAGAAAGATAGTGTGAGGGAGGTGATGGGACTGGTGCTTGCTCTGGGAAACTACATGAATGGAGGGAGCAGAGCTAGAGGACAGGCCGATGGCTTTGGGCTTGAGATTCTTCCCAAGCTTAAAGATGTCAAGAGCAGGGTAAAGATTTCATGAGCCTATGTTTGGCACTGTTAAGACACTATAACCACACTGAGGTCTTTGATAGAGCACGATTTGTTTTTGACATAATTCTCTATAAATCTACAGGGAAATCACATTAGTCTGTTGGACTACATTGTTTCCTACTATCTGCGTCACTTTGATGAGGTAAAACATGAACTTGTAATCTTTCACATGCAAGTTTGTTTATTTTACTCGCTCCAGATCTTCATCTGTTCACATTGTTTTCAGTCAGTGACGTGACTAATTTTTAATCCTATCTATTAATTTATGGAGTGATACATGACAAATGCAATTTATACAATGTCTTCAATAAACCTCTTCTATGATAAACGTGTTTTTAATTTCTAAAATAAAATTCATTTTGAAAATGTCAGGGTGCTAAACTTTTCTTGTAAAGACGTTTATAATATTACAAAAGATTTCTATTTCAAATAAACGCTGTTCTTTTGAACTTTTTGTTCATCTGAGAATCCTGAAAAAGAAAAAATCACGGTTTCCCTAAGCTTAATAGATTGATTTCTGAAGGATCATGTGACATTGAAGACTGGCTTAATGTCTGCTGAAAAAAAAATCACAGGAGCAAATGACATTTTAAAATAAATTAAGTTAGAAACCAAATGTTTTAAATTGTAATAATATTTAACAATATTAGTGTTTTCACTGTATTTTTGATCAAATAAATGTAGGTGAGGAGAAGAGACTTCTTTCAAAAACATTACAAAATCCTTCCAACCACAAAATGTGTTTTAATCTTAATCTTTAAGTCTTTCTTGGCCGTGGATACTCGTACGTTTCACTGACCCTTCGATCTCTCTCCAGAACGCTGGGACAGAAAAGAGCATCTTTCCTTTGCCCGAACCTCAAGATGTTTTCCTTTCTTCTCAAGTGAAGTTTGATGACCTCTCCAAGGATCTCAGGAAGATGAACAGAGACTTGACAGGTAAGAATTACCAAAAAAAACTCTCAAGGTCTTCAGAAACGATTTTAGCGCGCCACTGATTTACTATAGCATCAAAAGAAGCAAGATTACATGGGTTTGGGTGGATGGATGTCTGCAATCCTGCAACATGGCTCCAGCTGAATCCTGAGGACTTTACAGCATCTGTTAGCAACAACTCATTATTAAACCACATTAGATCAGGTGGAATATACAGACGTGTTTGCCTATGTATATATGTGCACGCACAGATGCAGAGACGAAGTGGAGTCTGTGTGATTTTGCCATGGCGCCTTTTAGATATGACTTTAATCCTGCCCATCAGATGCTCTGGCATTGTGTGATTCTTTAGCTCCGTCGCAGGGGCCAAAGGCTACAGTGCTTTGGCGCTTATGTAATCTGAGAGAAGAGCAGCTTATCGCTGGCGGGATGGGCTTTATCTGCGCAGAGATGCACTGCCATTCTCCTGCTACACTGTATCAGTCCGTGTTCAGTGTGGCCCCGCAGATGTGTGTCAGAGATTCTTTTCTTTACCTCTCAACAAGCCTTTCTTATCGGGCGACGGAGAGACTGCCAAATCTGGCCCATCGCGCTCTCCCTTTTTTGTCCTGCTGTTTGAACTCCCCTCATGACTGAGAGAGAATCATGTCTTTGTTTTTTTTATGCTGTGTTTGTTCGATTTTTTCGAATTACAGCCCCACTGAGGTTTTGGCTGCTCAAGGTGACCGCATTTGTCTGCGAAGTAATTTTGCGGAGCAAAAAAGTGCTGCACTAATCAAATTAGTCACTGCGTGCCTACACAAAAAGGGAATGTCCCTGTGATTTTATTTTCCAGAGACAATGACGACAACATTGTGAAGCACATCTAATGCGTTGAGACTCCACAGCTGATTCATCTGGCTTGCGTTTGAGACATCTTTTTGATCTCTTTGAGATCATTGTGGCAGTGGTTTGGCTCGCCGAGGTTCACAGTTGAGAAAACCTGAATGTAGCTGTGAGCCGCCTTGGTGGACACACTATATGAGGATCCAATCAATTTCAACTATAATTGATATTTCGCGTGGAAATGCTGCGGAAAAGATTCCCAACCGTTTCTTCGTTTCCAGATGTGTTCACAGTTTATACAAATGCTCAATGAAAACAGTAGTATGGGTAGCGTTATCCGGGGTGAGATGCAGATGGAGCATGTCCAACAGTCCCGGGTTCCCATCAGGGTGTATTATGACTGAGGCAGGAGACTGGCTCCTCTGATCCTCTGATTGGACGTTGAACAAACAGTGCTGTGTAGGTCCACGGGTGATACAGTGACTATCTGAGGATGTGATCAGAGGTGCATCAAAACAGATCTTAGAGACAAAGACATTTGATTACCTCTGACTCTGTCACAGGTGGAGCTTTAGCTCTATGGTGTTTTCTTGACAATTGGTTATGAACAAGTGCAAACAAAAAGGGTTTAAAGAGAAGAGTTTTCCCAAAAAAGAAAAAAAAAAAGGTAATAATTTATTCACCCTCATTTCTTTCTTCTGTGGAACAGAAAAGAAGATATTTTGAGAAATGGCATCATACAGTGAAATTCATTGGGGTTCAGTGCTGTTTTGGACCCCATTGACTTTCAATGTTGGAGCAGTTGTATGTATATTATACAGTTATTACAAGATCCAACATACATAGAAGGCTGACACTCAGCTTGTTTATAGACTTTGGAAGTTCCCCCATTACTGTAACCATTGTTTTTACAGATGTAATCGACATAATTCACTGCACTGATGCCATAATTAAGGCACTAACAGCATTTGCTTCACCAGCAGAAAGTGCTTTCATTCTATGTGCAAGTAATCAGTGATGTGCAAATGGCTTTGACCGCAGTAGCTGTTGTTTTAGATGACTTGATAAAACCAACGTAAGCTGAAGTTGTGAATGATTGTTGGACTTCTGGTAAAAAGCAGTTGCTGCCTACTCAGAATGTGAGCGGACTGATAAACATGGCCACATGCATTCTATTTAGTACATTATATTAAGTAAATGTGTTTTATTCGTTTCACCAGCATCATTACTCCAGTCTTCAGTGTCACATGATTCTTCAGAAATCGTTCTAATATGCTGATTTGCTGCTTAAGAAACATTTCTTACTATTATCAGTGTTGAAAACAGTTGTGCTGGTGAATATTTTTGTAGATAAATATTTTTCAGGATTATTTGGTGAACAGAAAGTTAAAAAGTTTTGTAACATTATAAATGTCTTTACTGTGACCTTCAATTTAATGCATCCTTGTTGAGTAAAAGTACTGATTAAAAACCTTGTTGAGTAAAAGAAACTTCTGAAGAGTAGTATATATTTAATTTTTTTATTATTGTCACCAATAATGCCCAAATCACTTTATCTTTATCATCTTAATCAACATTGTCCACTTGTAAAATAACATACTGGTTAAATATAATATATAAGCTTATTAGTAATGTGAAAGAGCTTCACTATATTTGCAGTTGTGTGCTTTTTGGCTCTTTTTTTTCAAGATCTGGGTTATTGGAATAAAAAGTAAGCGCTCATGGTGGTCTAACAGAAAAAAAAACTGTTTAGTTTAGGATAAAATATTGCGTTAAAGTAAGTGTAAACCAATGACTGGCTTCTGAAAATTGGACCTGATCAGGGATTTTACTCTAACCCAGTGTTATTCCTTTTGTCTCGTACAGTTTGTGAAAAGGATGCTCTAACCGTGTGTACCAACTCGTCTCAAGAGCACATACACCCCTTCAAGGAGAAAATGGACTTTTTCATTGCCAACGGTGAGCTAAGCTATGCTATGTTGCGTGAGATTAGGCCACATTACTTTTAGAAGAGGATCTGCATTCAAAGTTTTTAAGTCTTCTTAATATATGCTCCGTCACATCAGCCGATCCCTCTTGTCTTCCTTGTTCAGACGACCTGCCTCTCTAGAAGATTGATGGAGAGGAGTACAAATGTTTGCTTAGATTGTACAGGATTGTTTTGTTTTGCAGATCATAGAGGCAGATATATGGAGATATAAACTGGATGAGACAACGCTAGTGAACTAGACTAATAAGATTAAGGGCCCTATCATACAACCGGCTCAATGCAGCGCAAGGCGCGACGCAAGTATTTTTTGCAAGTTTCAGCCCGACGCAGTTATCATTTTCACGTCCTGCGCCATGTTGTTTAAATAGCAAATGCTTTTGCACCCATTTGTTCTACCATGGGTGTGCTGGTCTGAAAATGAGGTGTGATCGGGCGCTTTGATGGCGCGTTGCTATTTTGAGGCAACAGAAATAGACTGCGCCATTGACCAACTGAAACCTGGTCTAAAGTCAGTGGCGCAATATTTTTTTTTTGTTATTTAAAGAGCGCGTTAGTAATGTGAGTTTATAGGCGGGTCACACGGACGCGCAGCAGCACACAAACATGCCAAATATTAAAAATAAAAGGATTACAGTGTAAACGATTATTATTGTGTACATAAAGATATGGTGGAATCCGGCTTGTCCCGTAGATGGTCTGCTTGCGCTCTTTAACCTTGCGCACAAGCAGATCCGTTTCCTCTCTGGAGAAGCGTTCAGTCTTTCCACTATCAAACTCCGTCATGTAAATGGCGCGAGCACAACTGGCATTTAAAGGGAATGGGAGATGAGACACTGATTGGTTTATTGCACGTAAAGCCCAAAACACACCCATTATTCATTAAGAGAATAGGGACAACCCTTTTAGACCATGCGCCTTAGACCTTTTTTCCCGTCGTTAAACTAGCAAAAGTGGAATCGGACACGGCCTAAGTGCACTTGCGCTTTAGACCATGTGCTTAGATCATTAAAATAGGGCACTCATTCTGTATGTAGCTTATGTATACAGCAGCACGTTTAAAACCAAGCTTTTCCTTTCCTCACATTCTTCCTACTACAATTATTTGATTGTCTCCACTACACAGATAAGACAGCACACATCCTGCAGTCATGAAGAATATCTGCCGTATGCCCTTTTGGGGACCTGATAAGTGTCTGTGACTGCCTACCTGTACAAGATTGCTGGTCAGGTTCAGAAGACAGACGCAGAGATAGGAATCAGAGAGACTTTGGCTGTGAAGGAGACTTCTTAGTAAAGGAGAAACATCAGTTTTAACATTGACTTTGAAGCCCTGGCCAAAAGTTATGTTCCCATAATGTTTGCAAAATTCTAAAATGGAATGTGTCCTTAATGTTCTCATGGCAACAACAACAAAAAAATGTTTAAGCATTAAAAAAACTGCCCATTTTGAAAGTTAAGAGAACATTCAGAAATAATGTTTTCATAACTGAATGGGAACGTCAGCAAAACGTTCTTAGAACATAATTTTGTGGGATACGGCTGCTAAAGAGGTCAAATTAAGATCCTGAAGTAATAGAAGAGATATTAGCTCTCAATATTGAAACCATTTGCAGGAGTCTTTATGAAAATGAAAAATGTGGTACTGATTATGATACAATTTAAATGCAAATGTTGATACACATCTTTTCATTTTACAGCACAAAAAGAGCTAACTGCTGTGGAACACCAAGTGATATCAGCACGTAAAAGGTACAGGCACATCACTCTTGTTGAAAATATTACAAAAAATGCAAACTTCATTAACATTTTTGACATTTAGTTACGTTCATTTACAATTATGGCCTTCCTGAAGAGCCTGGTTGTTTTCTGGTGCTTCATGTCTTTTCTTCCTCAGCTTCTCTTACCTAGTGGAGTATTTTGGGCTGCAGTCACGTCCCGGGGAGCAAGAGATTGTGCCAGGCCATGTTTTCACATTTTGGTTTGAATTTTGCAATGACTTCAAGATCAGATGGAAGAGAGAGAACAAGGTCATATCCAAACAGAGGTGAGAAGTTAACAGCATCTTGAGTATCTAGCATCATATTTTCTGATTTACAGCTGCTCTAACCAACCACACAATGTGATAACCAAGGGTAATTTTGTCAGTTGATGTTTTTTTGATTTTTTTACTTCAGAATCAAAGAGGCCCAACAGTCAGTGCGCAACATGACAGCAGAGAAAAAGATTGAGACCAGAAGGGCCAATGCGAATGGACTGGTAAGCGTCTGTCTTCATTGGTGGCAGATAGATAAGCAAACACTATTGTTCTTTTATGAATCCGATTTTTAAAACATTCATGAATAATGTAAGCACAGCTGAATAAGAGTTCAAAATGATTTATGTTTCTGAATGTTTTTTATGACAGAAAGAGAGACTGCGTCTGAAAGAAGCAAGTCTGACCACCAGCTGACCCTTTCAGACTGCATGTTACTGTACAACAGCCAATCATTCACTTGCACATTTATGATCCAAAGATCCCTTTGACTGTGGTTTAGATATGAATGAATGCTGTTCAAAGTGAGAAACATTTAAGAAATGTTTATATTACAAGTTTAATCTGCTCTGGAATCTTCACCAGTCTAAACAATTAAGCCTTCAAACATGTTGAAAATCTCGATGTCTGACTTGGAAAAAGCAGTAACTTTATTTTGTATATTGAGTAACAAAGTTGTGTAACTTTTTATTGTCATATTAAATCATTACAGAATATTACAAAACATAAAGATAATGTACATGTAAAATAATATAATTTTAAACTATCCTTATCAGTTTTTTTATTTTGATCAACATCACACATTTTTTATTGATGTCAGTTGTTGCTTCATCACATCTCATTGCCATTTAATCACAGTAATATTGTTCCTTTTGCGATAAACGCATCATTGTAAAAAGTTCTCATTGTTATACAAACATAATTGTCCATCCATTTAACTGTTTCTTCATCAGTCATGAAATTCAAAGTGATCAAGAAGGTTGTAACTCTGACACCTCATTCATTTGACATTACTTGCATGAAGACCAGGACAAAACGCGTTGGAATGTGTTTGTTTACAAAATTACTTATTTACACCCAAATGTATCTACATTACTAAGGTATCTACAATGATCCACACAGTGGAAAATAATAAGCATATTGTTCATATGTCATTCTTTTTTAGCAACTTGCTTATAGTAATTGGCATCAATTGTATTTCTTCACAATATAAAAGCCACATTTAGATTGACTGAACGAGTAACGATGCAGGAAACAAATCGATAATGCTCCTTCATTATTATTAAGCTATAGGAGTGCATTGAATATTGACTTTCAGACAAACACACACACACACACACACACACAAGTTGCCTACACCAATGACGTCAGCGAGTTTAATCCAAGTCGACAGAAGTACAGCGGCACTGTTTCACGCGGCGCACGCGCTTCTTCTTGGTGCTGGGGATCTGCCCGGGACAGAGGAGCGTGTAAGTGACAGTCGTGTAACTCTTTGGCTTGCACACGGAGCACGACTGAAACGCACTGTCCTCTTGATAAACGTGTCGAGGTATGTAGAATGAGTTGCACTGGCCGTAACAGAAGCGATTGATGATGGTGCGCGGCTGGCACCCGTCCTCGTAAATCATCAGTTTCAGCGGCTGCGTTTTACACCAGTCGAGTTTGAGATAACGGCGCTCCGTTACGTGTAAAGCCTCCTGGCTGGAGTCCAGCACCTCGTCCCCGACTGAAGGCGGTCCCATTCCCCCAGAACTAGCCTGCGGTGTCTGCGGTGACTGTTCCGACTGGTTTGGGCTGTATTTATTTGGGTGAGGAATGGCGCCTTGAAATCCCCCGGTTCCCCTGATCCTCGCCGGATTGCAGAGCAGCCACAAGACCACGATAGTGACAGCTAATGCTTCTTTAGTCATTCTTTCACAAGAAAAAACAGATACAACATTTTATTATATATATATACACAATATTATATTTTTTTTTTTATAAAACTTTTCATATATAAAATGAACACATACAGCTACCAAACCTATTTGAAAGCATATATAAAGTTATATATTTAACCAAAAAAAAAAAAAAAATACTATTCAAGTTCTCTACATAATTTTGAGAGCCTATTTTGCTATTTCCCTCTGGCAACTTATTTCTTTAAACACATTTCAAATGTGATTTAAACTAAATATCCAGTAGATATGCACACTTACCTCAGATTAATAATGTTTCAAACTTCTTCACATGGACTTCAGCTGTTCACAAAGTATTTGTATATCATTACAAACTACAATTAAAAATAGGTTGAACCAAAAGTTCCAGAGCCAGAGTCAAAATAAGGTATGGAGCTGTGTTCTGAGCGCTGACATTTAAGAGAATGGGGCAGTCCACGCCTCCTCAGCCTAAAATCATTCACAGCACTTTGGGGATGGTCCAGTGCTTTTAGAGAGTACGGTCCTTCACGATGCAGGCGTATCGGATGCGTATCGTGGTATTTGTAAGTTAGATGAATCTTGAAGTTAAAAACGCATGACCCTGATTATCTGCACATGGACATATACGTCATTTTTATTTGATTAAGTGGTATTACAACAAAAGTTGTGCCAAGAGAATAATCATTCGTGTTACAATCACCATTTGCACCCTTGCTCTATTAATAATATGATTTATTTGAATATCACACATAATTTAATGCTTACTTTACTGTGAAACAGAAAAGTCATTTTTATACAAATTTTATGAACATGATGTTCAGGCCTTGATATTGCTTGTAGCAGTTTCAACTTCATCTTCCTCAGGGAAATGTGGCACTGATTTCTTGGCCACCACGTTATCCAGCCTCTTTCCCATCAGATATGGATTTGCACTCTGAAACACAGTCAGTGACAGATCCTGTGACATTTTACTGAAAATATGAGACATATACAGTACCAGTCAAAAGTTTGGAAACATTACTATTTTTAATGTTTTTGAAAGAAGTCTCTTATGCTCATCAAGCCTGCAGTTAAAAAAAAAAAAAAAAAAAAAAAAAAACAGTAATATTATGAAATATTATTACAATTTAAAATAATGGTTCTCTTTTTTAATATATTTTAAAATGTAATTTATTTTTGTGATGCAAAGCTGAATTTTCATCAGCAAGTACTCCAGTCTTTGGTGTCTTATGATCCTTCAGAAATCATTCTAATATGATGATTTGATGCTCAGTTATTATCAATGATGGAAACAGTTGTGCTGTTTAATATATTTTTTTGGAATACTTTTTTCAGGATTCATTGATGAGTAAAACGTTAAGAGCATTTATTCATAAAAACAGCATTTATTCAAAATAAAAACATTTCTAACAATATAAATCGTTACCCTCACCTTTTATCAATTTAACGCATCCTTGTTGAATTAAAGTACTAATTTCTTTAAAAAAAAAAAGTTATTGTTCCCAAACTTTTGAACGGCAGTGTATATTGTTACAAAAGATTTCTATTCTAAATAAATACAGTTCTTTTTAACTTTTTATTCATCAAATAATCCTGAAAAAAGTATCTCAGGTTATAAAAAAAATATTAAGCAGCACAACTGTTTCCAACATTGATCATAAATCATCATATTAGAATGATTTCTGAAGGATCATAAGACACCAAAGACTGGAGTACTTGCTGATGAAAATTCAGCTTTGCATCACAAAAATAAATTACATTTTAAAGTATATTAAAAAAAGAGAACCATTATTTTAAATTGTAATAATATTTCATAATATTACTGTTTTTTTTTTTTGTTTTTTTTTTTTTTTACTGCAGGCTTGATGAGCATAAGAGACTTCTTTCAAAAACATTAAAAATAGTAATGTTTCCAAACTTTTGACTGGTACTGTATGTAGTTATAAAATCGCATAATTCTATTGAGAAGGATTCAGCAAAGAAAAATAATGTTTTAGTTATTTCATATTTATAGCATACCCTTTTTCTTCTCTTTGGCCCACCCTTCAGCTTTTCATACAACAGTCCTTTATTCTGAAAGAAAAAAAATATATATTTAAGTGCAGTCTGTTACAAACCAGTATTTACATATCTGTACATTATACATTCTCTGTACATTAACTTCTCTCATGGCAATTCGTAACTATTTAACATTTTGGTGAATTGGTGGCGAAGTCGGATGAATTCCTATGATCTCATTTAAAAATATAAAAGGTTAGTTCACCCAGAAGATAAAATTCTGTCATTAATTACTCATCTTCATGTCGTTCCAAACCCGTAAGACTTTTGTTCATTTTTGGAACACAAATAAATATATTTTTGATGAAATCTGGGAGCTTTTTTGTCCCTCCATAGACAGCTACACAACTACTACTTTGACACTTCAAAAAGTTCATAAAGAAATCGGAAAACTAATCCATATGAATTGAGTGGTTTAGTCCAGATTTTCTGAAGAGACTTTTAGCTTAGCTATAGCATTATATGAAGAACAGATTTTTTTCTATACATTATCAGCAAACACAAACAGAAGCTCAACTGAACCTGCTTGATGCGCGAGAACAAACACCATTGGTTCTTGCAGAAGCTCAAACGTGCTGCGTAAAACACAAGAATGAACCTCAACATGCTTGAGCTTCCGTTTACCATAACTGATGTATGAGTTGATGAATGTTCATATGTGAATAAAAACCTAAATTCAATCTGTTCATCATATAAGGTGATCTCTTCAAAAAAAATTAGACTAAAGCGCTCAATCCGTATGGATTAGTTTTACGTTCTCTATCTTCATTTGTGTTCAGAAGATGAACGAAGTCTAACGGGTTTGGAACGACATGAGGGTGAGTAATTAATGACAGCATTTTAATTTTTAGGTGAACTAACCCTTTAAGGTCCTTCTACACTGTTGTTTATATTATATTGTCATTTTGCATTAAGTTACTTGTAGTAAATGTTATAGTTAATTTGATTGATTCACCAATTAGGATGTAAGAATCTTACTAAATGTAGAGGAGAACATATGTATGTAAGTACAGGAAAGATACTTGACAGAATCATCAAATACGATTAGTGTAATAAAAGTCTGACAACTGAGAGAAAGTAACTTCACTGCACTTTTCACTAAATTAATCATTCATTTCATTTAAATGAAAAATCAGAAGTCCAGCCTGTTTCAAGGTGCCAAGTGTGAACTCACCCACTTCGCCAGCGCAGGGTAGTCATGCTCAGGGTCAAAGAGGTGCTGATGTTTCTGGAATTCTCGACTGAACTCAGCAGTGTCCGGAGCGTTCTCTAAACATCCATCAGCAGCTATAAAGACATGATCACATTTTTTCAACCGGGAGAAATGCATCCCATTCTCAAACCATTCACAGAAGTTTAGATTCCTTTAGGAGGATATAGCAAACATTTTCAATCCAATCAAATATTTAATATGGATTCCTCTTGGTTTTTATGTGATTGATAAACGAAATGAATGGTGACACCACTGTATATGTGTGCACTGCATTTGGATCTGCATACCAGTCTTTCCAAGGGGGCAAGGATTGGGAGGGTCGGGGTAACCATGGTCCTCGCTGAAGTCTTTGGGAACACTATCCCCAGTTAACTCTGCAACAATGTTAGGGATGTTCCCATATGGCCCGAGATGCTGGAGTCCCTCATGGGCACCACCTATTGGACAAAGTGTAAAATTACAGATAAAGGTAACCGCGTCATGAGTATTATACAGTTATTATATCCCCTGTATAATCATTTGCGTCTTTTAAAACCTGCGCTTCTACAGAGAAACTCTTACCTTGGATGCTGAGAGGACCCACTATGTTGGTGGCCTGGTGCGCGGGATACTCGACCCTGGGCCGCGCGATTCCCAGTTGCTCCATCACTCCATGAAGCAGGCGCTGGATATCCGCCTCCGACACCTGATCCACCGTGCGAGGACTGCGGCCAGAAACCACGGCCATCGAGCATATAACGACACTCAGAAGAACCGTGTGTGTCATTTTCGGAGCCGAACCCATCGTTGACTTTCACTACACACCGACAATAAACACAACATGTAACGTAAGTTAGTAACGTTATGCTAGCTAAAACTTCAGATGTAAACAAAATATATACATTATTTTTATTGTTTTATGTTCACCGACCAGCTAATGTTGAAATTGGGTTATAAACGTGATGCTAAGATCTACAATTTAGATATTATTGCGCTCAAAGAAAACGCACATCCCAGATTGTAACTAAAATACGTAACGTTGCGTCACAAGGCTTGATAAAAACACAGGCCGTTATTTTATACGCGCACATTAAGAAACATTCGTTGTTCAGCTAAACCTAAACATCCAACGTGTTGTAGACAATACAGAATAAAGAGTTAAGCAAACACAAAGAGATAACCTACCATGTAATCTGGATTGAGAAAGAGTGTGTCGGGTTCAACACAGATGCCGTCCTCCTCCTCCTCGCTTCATTTGCTCTGTTGCCAAGCAGCAGAATCATCATCATCATCACACCTATTGGTTTAGTGACTACTAGCACATAGCCGTTAAAACATCTGCTGTATTTTATAGGAAACGGACAGCCTGAGGGGAAAACTCATATTTTCCATATCATTATTTTGAATTATATAATAAATAAATCACTTGGTTATGTATGTCGTGTCGTCATAGTCCTTTAATGTTATGAACCTGTCAGTTTAATCGAATTATAATAATAGATTAACGTTCACAATGCAAATACAGCCTACAAAGCAAAGAATAATAGCCAACAACAATGGTTTAATTATTCATTGATGTCCTTGGTAGTCTATTGAAGGCATGAATTCGGCTGTTGTAGGCTATAGCCTATTATGGAATATATAGCCTATATCTTATATAATTCGACTTTGCTCCAATGCACTACTATTAAGAGTGACATACGGTGGCAGTTTTATTGTTCACTTGTTTACACCGCAGTTAATAAAATATGATGGTATTGACATTTTACAATCTCTTTTTTGTAAAATGCAATAAAATCAAGAATCTGTTATTTGTTAATTCTCTTTAATCTTTCATTAACTTACAAAAGATTTTCAATGTTTTTACTGACCAACTTAGCCTAATTGTATTTTATATATATATATATATATATATATATATATATATATATATATATATATATATATATATATATATATATATATATATATTTGATGGCTGCAACACAATCCCAAAAAAAGTTGGGACAGAGGCATGTTTACCACTGTGTCACATCACCTTTCCTTTTATTCATTTTTAATCTTTTGGGAGTTGCATGAGGATACTAACTATACTATAGTTATATTTATACTATAGTTATACTATACTTTTTTCTTTTTTTTTTTTTTTTGCCCAATCTCTCCTGATACAAGACAGACTGTGGTCGCCGTTGTCTGATTCTTATTTTCATGATGAATTACTTCTACATTTACAGTAGAAGACAGAACTGGACTTCAGGCAGGCAACTCTACGGTGTGTCTGGAAAACACACTGTTGTAACGTGTGCAGAATGAAGCCTGGCATACTCTACAGCATCTCTGCATAGAATGGATGTAGGGCCTATTTCTCCTTGCATAACAGAGATCCAAGTTGCATTTCTCGATGTTAAGTGACAACAGTTTTCCAAAGTACTTCCGAGCACATATGGCTATATTTAACACAGTAGCACGACGGTTTCTTATGCAGTGCCAGCTGAAGGTTCGAAGGTCACACTCAACAGAGGTTTCCTGCCTTGCACTATAAACTGAGATTTCTCTGCATCCCCTGAATTTCACAATGTTATGTAAGGTAGATAGTGTAAGACCTAAATACCTTGCAATCTTGCATTGAGAAATGCAATTTTTGAATTGTTTGACAATTCTCTCATGTAATTTGCCACAAAGTGATGAGTCATGACCTATATTTGCTTGCAAAGACAGAGCCTGGTGGATGCTCCTTTTATACCCATTACTAATTCACCTACTTATTGTGGACTGTTTCAAAACAGTTTAACTTGGATATTCTGTAATCTTTTCACATGTATTTTGCCTCTGCCCATACCTTTTTGGAGTGTGTTGCTTCAAATTCAACATTGGTTTATATTTTGGACAGTGAAAAGGAATTGGAATTGGATTTTTTTTTCCCTTTGTACTTTTGTCAGTTAAACAAAGGTTCAAGAGAACTAACTAATCACAGATTGTTGATTATTTTAGCATTTTACAAAATAGAAGAATAGAAGAATGTTAGAGAAACATATTTTTGCTCTTGGACATTTTGGACCTTTTTGCACTAGGACTTGGTCGATTTTCCACATTGTGTGTGAAGTTTTGAGGATTTCCTTTTAAACAAAAAATATGTAGCCTACCAAATTTACAGATATTAAAAAACAGAGAGCTTTTGAATGACTGATACCTGCATTTTCGTCATTAAATATTCAGACAAAACACAAAGAGTACAGTTACACTTCACAACTTTTATTACAACAGTAAATGTATATACAGAACAAGACACAGTAACAAACGCATACGGAGGGTTAGATGGATTGACTTGAGGAGGATCGAAGGTTTAGAAGCACTTTCTGTGAACGATGGAGGGACCTGCCTCATCATATTCCTGCTTGCTGATCCACATCTGCTGGAAGGTGGAGAGGGAAGCCAGGATGGAACCACCAATCCAGACGGAGTACTTACGTTCAGGGGGAGCAATGATCTGGAGGACGAACACAAGAACATGAATGTAGTTAGTAAAACTGGAACTATAAAGCAAGCAAGAGCTCATTCAGAAAAGTTTACCTTGATCTTCATTGTGCTAGGGGCCAGAGCAGTGATCTCCTTCTGCATACGGTCAGCAATACCAGGGTACATGGTGGTACCACCAGACAGGACATTGTTGGCATACAGATCCTTGCGGATGTCAATGTCACACTTCATAATGCTGTTGTAGGCGGTTTCATGGATACCAGCAGACTCCATACCTGTGAGGTGCAATGTCACAAACTGTGTTAGCGATATTTACATATTTCAGAAGGGAGCACTTGTGATGTATGGACAACAACATGGGTAGATGCAATGAAGTCATTTGAGGCCCAACTAAAACATACCAATGAAAGAGGGCTGGAAGAGGGTCTCGGGGCAGCGGAAACGCTCGTTTCCAATGGTGATGACCTGGCCATCGGGCAACTCATAGGACTTCTCCAAAGAGGAGGAAGAGGCAGCAGTGGCCATCTCATTCTCAAAGTCCAGAGCGACGTAGCACAGCTTCTCCTTAATATCACGCACAATCTCACGCTCAGCTATATGGAAGAGAAAAGAGAGTAAGTGAATTGGGAAAAGACAATGAAAATATAATGACAATACATGACTGTACGTTATCCTGTTTATTGCATGGCTTCTCACTGAATAAATGAATAACTTGGATATAATGAAATTATTTAACTTTTTAGTATCTTATAGTGTCTGTTAAGATTTTTTTTACAGAAACGATCTGCCCAGCAATGAGACAAACAATTTTACATTAATATTAAAACACTGAGGTAATTTCTTTTTAGTGTTTACTAATTTCTAAACAAAATCATTAAAATAAGTATGATTCTTCATAGAGCACCCACCAGTTGTCACGAAAGAGTAACCACGCTCTGTCAGGATCTTCATCAGGTAGTCAGTGAGATCTCGACCGGCCAGATCCAGACGCATGATGGCGTGAGGTAGAGCATAACCCTCATAGATGGGGACGTTGTGGGTCACACCATCACCAGAGTCCAGCACGATACCTGTAACATGATGCATTGCCTATAAATGCTTTCTATTACAGATTTATAGGATTGAATGCCTATAATGTTATGTATTGCTTCTGGTGATTTGATAGACACTGACCAGTGGTACGGCCAGAGGCGTACAGGGAGAGAACAGCCTGAATGGCAACATACATGGCAGGGACGTTGAAGGTTTCAAACATGATCTGAAAAAAAGAGAAAAATACAGCTTTATTATCCTTAAATAAAACTACAATCATAAAATGAAATATGTATAGATGATTTATATGATAATTTGGTTTAGGGTTAGTTACTTGTAATTATGCATAATTTACTGTTATTAGCGTGTAACTACTTCACCTTAAAATAAAGTGTTTCCCAATTTTTTACAGTATAAATGTATTTGAATATCTGGCTGCTATACGCTTCCACATCATAGGGTCCCACACAAGGGGACATTCATATTTGGGGTCTGTGTCAAAAAAAAAGTTTGTAAACCCCTGCATTAGCTTACCTGTGTCATCTTCTCCCTGTTGGCTTTAGGGTTGAGGGGGGCCTCAGTGAGCAGAGTGGGGTGCTCCTCAGGGGCCACACGCAGCTCGTTGTAGAAGGTGTGGTGCCAGATCTGGAGAAATATATTAAATGAATGGATGAATGCATGGTGTGAATCCCTTGGTGACCAAACTAATAATAGGGGAAAAAATCCTTATGTTTGATTAATGGATGAAAAAAAATCAGCATTCTGTAATAATTCTGTGATTGCATACCTTCTCCATGTCATCCCAGTTGGTGATGATGCCGTGCTCGATGGGATATTTCAGAGTGAGGATACCCCTCTTGCTCTGAGCCTCATCTCCCACATAGCTGTCTTTCTGACCCATGCCAACCATCACACCCTGAGGTACAAGAGTCATGAATTAGATCTATAATCAGCAGTTCAGTTTGTCTGTATAATCTATTGCATACACTTTCCAATATGCAATATAATAAACAGGCCCACCTGGTGACGGGGTCTGCCAACAATAGAGGGAAAGACGGCACGGGGAGCATCATCACCGGCGAATCCAGCCTTGACCAAACCAGAACCATTGTCGCACACGAGCGCGGTAGTCTCATCGTCGTCACACATGATTGGTCTTTTTTAGAATGGTCCTGGGAGAAAGAAAACATGTGTTAGGAGAGTGTATAAATGTTCAATCATATTAAATAACCTTTATATGTTTTTTTAGCTTCAAAATGGTCAATATAGAGCCCTCAGTAGAAAACGTAGCATCAGGTAAGGTCAACAAAACGCCAATAGTAGTACAGCAGAACCCCTTAAACTATTTTAGGAATCAGCTCTTGTCAGTCTGAACAGAAGCCCCTGACCGAGTGTCCTATCTGTAGCTATTTCACAGTTGTCTGATGACAAATGACAACAGGACCTAAGGATCGCCTCCTCAGCTGTCTAGAAACTGTAAGAGATCCACTGCATGTGTCACTTCACTACATCTGTTGATGACTCTCTTTATTAGAGCATTTTCAAGTGACCCTTATGAGATCTAGACATGGATTCTAATCCAACCTAATATCCTTCATTACATCCAGTGTTATTTCTTTATGCCCACCAATCTGTTTTCATACATTTCTCTACAGCTACAGATATATTATCACAGAGGATGAGCAATTATCAGAAAAAGTAGTTTCTTTTAAGACCATCGATGTAAAATCAGCCAATTATCCACCATCTGCATCAACAATTCCAGAAATTTATGTTCCTTCCCATGAAGGAGATGAAGTGTTGGGTTATTCCATCTCAAATCTTTCTCTCTGAAGTAGTCCATATAAAGGTAGTAGCAAACACTCACCAAGTTGTAGCACAAGACTGGGGTTTCCACTGGGATGAAGGGCATCGGAGAAGGATGCCCCTTAAATATGCTGGTGGGTGGGGGGCGGGTTCAGGATTTCACACAACACCAAATAAGAGATGCTAGAAAACGGCCCACAGCCAGTATATCCTGTACTATATTCTCCTGCATGATTACCAAAATGGACAGATGTTTCTTAAGAGGAGACAGATCCTCTTTGGTAGCAAAATAAGCAGTGGAAAACTGTTTGTTATGATTTCAGAGCCAAATGGAAGGCCAAAAGAAGGCAATTCTTTCATCGTTCTCCATCTCTTTTAATATATTATGTAATGTTTTATGTCATGTTATGTTTTTATGTGTGACTGAATGTTACTAGATGTAATTTAGTCAAAAAATATAACGATAAATAGCATTGTTTTTTCTATGAATGTGGCTAAAGAGAAATGTTATGCTAACAAATACCATAGTGGTAATCGGATAGAGGTTTTTTTCTGCTGTCATCTAACATTTAAAAAAAAAAAAATTGAACACTGTTAAACTTTAGCAAATATCAAAAGGAATATTCATTTTTCATACTGTACATTATAATATAATGTCAAAACCAGTGTTGCTAATGTTACCTAAAACTAAAACTATTAAAATGTGTTACCGTTACTTGAAAACAGCTGAAATAAAATAAAATATAATTATTTGTTGGAAAACTTAAATGTAAAAAAACAAAATTTGTAAATACTGCCTTGGCAGATGACTGAAATAAAATAAGTTTAAGTTGAAGAACTATAACTTAAAAACTTAAAATAATTTAAAGTTAAATAAAAATATTCAAAAGTTATTAACAAAAGTGACAAAAGCACATAACAAAATTACTAAAACACTGAAATTAAACTTAATAGTAAAATAAAATATAAGCTATTTTTAAAATATTAATAAATACCATAATAGTGTAAAAATAATACTAAAATAGCCAACATTTTCTTGTACCATTTAAAATTTCAGATTTTTTAATTATTATTTAGAAAAAATAGGATATAATTTAAACATTGATCACAATAGTGTAGTAATACTAAAATATCCCAAATTCACTTGTACCATTTAAAATGACTGATTTTTTTTGGTTGACAAAATAGTATGGAATTGTAATATTGACATTTTCTTGGCCAATAACAATCATATCAATATGATTATATCAATATGAATATGACAATAGCACATGCAAAATAGTTGGTTTGTGATGCCATTACACACACCAAACAAATAAACTTAAAGGAATGTCAGGAACACACACATCATGACCTTTGACACGGAACAATATATATGCACGGTCAGTCATCACTGATGACACAGTGTAAAAAAAATGATTTGACTTCACAGGCGTTGGAAAGTTCAGAGCACAGAGGATGTAACACCAGACGTGTGGGGTCACATCTAGGAGCCGGACCTGAGTAACACCACCTTTGTCAAATGGCCTGGGCCCTGGTATGCGATCGGGCCCACAACATGCCAGACAGCTGAGAGGTGTGGGGGTGTTAGGAAGGACCTGTGTCCTTTCTCTGCAACTGCTGTTCTCTGATTGGCTCAGCTCTGTCCTTTTAGGGTCATGGTGAGTGACAGGTGCTCCTGGCGACACATCAGTGCAGCTCCTTGCTTGGCTCCATCTCCTTATTTGTCACCTTCTCCCCCGTTATCTCTTTCACTCGACACTGTGAAAACAAATGTTTCCTTTGTATATTCCTCTATATTTGCGAAAAACTGTACTTTGATTCTACGCATATAATCTGGCTTAAAACATGCATTTTACAGATTCATTTTTAATTTAAAGGTGCTATTGCCTCCTGTTGTGGTGTGTGTGTGTGTGTGTTATCTTGTGTTGTTTCAGGCTTGGTGAACAGGAGATAATGTTCTATTTGTGACCCTCAAAGCTCAAACCTGACTGAAAAAGGCCGTGATATCAGCGTGATAGTATTTTCTAACCTTTTGTTATCAGATTTCTGGAGTTTCTTACAGACCCTCTGGCTTGCTGTGCCAAAGTTGGATTATGTGTGAGCATTTTTGAGCATCATCCTCTATCCTCTCTGTTAGATGTGCTATTATTAGCAGTTTTTTTCACCCTAGCTTGATAGATATCTACAGCACACAATCCATTCGGATTCCCTTGAACCCTCACGTATACTGTGACTGATACTAGCATCTTATTATAGCTCAGATGATGCCGTTTACCAAAATGAGGCCATTGCTAAGGATTTCTTTGCAGTTGTAGTGTGGTTTAGTATCTTTCTGGGTGAAAAGCGTGGCTTGTAGCGTCAGGAAAGACAAATGAAGGAATTTGGGTGTCTTGTTGGGCTATTAAAGTACAGTAACAGTTGTAATTCTACCATGGCAATATTTACTGTGTTGATGATCTATTAGCGTCAGTTAAGAAGCACTGCTGTGTGGGAGGCCCAGTGGTCAAACAAAGCAGGCAACCAACACACGCACTTTGCCAGGGTCCTGTCTCCTTAAAAGGGCATGGAGGGGACACAGGATTTGCCTGTTTCAGACAGCTGTGCTTACCAGTAGACCACCACTTGGAGTGTGGCAACTGTTGGGCCCAAATGCTTTTTAACATTCATTACATTGGGAACAATGGTTTGTTGATCAACCTGTTTGTGACATGAGCCTGCAGGGCCGTATACCAGCAAGTGATGTGGATCATATGCTGGGCTGTTGATCCACATCATGGAGTGTTTGCGGGGCCTTTAATATACATGGTAAGGATGAATTCACCTTGAGTATCAAATGTGAGTACATAAAAGTTGAGTAAATATCGATATTGCAGAATATCCTAAACAAATGACAAAATGGCTAAAAAATTGAGGGGGTAAATGCAAATAATTCAGTGCTGTTATCGTTAACTAAAACTATTGAAAATTGTTTTTATTAATTGAAATAAAGCTGAAAAAAGTATATATATATATACAGTACTGTGCAAAAGTCTTAGGCATGTTAATACCCCCCCCCCCCCTCCTCCTCCTCCTCCTCCTCCTCCTCCTCCTCAAAAAAATGGTTAAGTCAGTTATTTATATCTTTTGCTGTAGTGTGTCAATAGGAAATATCAGTTTACATTTCCAAACATTCTTTTTGCCATTAATTGTAATAATCCAGTGAGATTTGTGAATGCACAAGAAGCTTATTGCCTAAGTACTATATATATATATATATATATATATATATATATATTAAATGAGGAATACTGTACTTTAATACTTTTACTACCTGTTGTTGCGCCACTGGGCTGTTTCAGTGAGATGTCTGCTAACAAGATGTAATGTGTGTCAATGTGTCGGCTAAAGCAGCTGTTAACTCTTCAGAATGATGAACCACTGACAGGCATGCTAATAAGAAAACCCCCCATAAATGATCCTCACAGTAATGTACATGTCCCAGAGTCAATCACTGTTCATATTCAGACACTCATACTGACTCTAGACAGGAAGTTCATGACTATCCATTACCGTGTTTTCACAGCAGTTACGGCAGCACAGATCAACTGACAAGTCAATGACAGTTGTGCCACTGATATAACAGTATGGCATATAAGGAAAGATTTAAGTTTAATTATTATTATTAAATGAGCATAAATGATTAATAGGCCTATTTTAAAGCAGGCTGGACAATGTTAACGCTTTGTTCTTCATTTAAGGAATGTGTTCCTACAACTTTAGGACAGTTAACACAGTCCCATGCAGAAACTGTTTTGAAATGTCCTGAGAGCACTTAGAGGAGAACAGCCGGTCACCAGCTCATGCCATGAGTGCCCCAGATAATGACTACTATAAATATATTGAGTGCTTTAGAAGTTTCCATGTCAGAAATGTTGTTCATTACAGGTGTGCATGGAGAAAACTATATAATCCACTAATTCTATGTAAACAATAAGTCATGATTAACCTTGAGAAGTTAAAAAAAAATATTTGCAATGTGATTTTTATATTGACCATTCAACAGCCAATAGTTACTGGCTTATTGTATTAACTAGCATTCCAAGATCAGTTATGAACTAACACTCAACAGTCAAGAGACTGGAGTCAGTTTGGGCAGAAGCTAAAAAGCTTTATATCAGCTGAAACAATTAAGCTTGTGTAGGAAACAACGGCAGCCAGGAGGAAAAACTTGCCAAATGTTATACATTAAGTGGGATGTTTTGGATTTAAGGAAGTTCATCTGCACTATACATGTACCAACACGGTCATTTTACTCTCCTGTTCAATAAAACCATTGAAGAGTTACTTCTGTCTTACAAATTACAACTAAATTACATTATTTAAGCCTGCTTTTAGTCATCACTAATATTTGCAGTAGGCCGATGCATCAGTCACATTAAAAACTCCCAGGCCCAGTTTCACAGATGGTTTAGATTAGGCCATAGAGTTCAATCAAGGCATTTAAGTAGCTTTAATAAATGTGCCTTAGATAGAATTACTGGTGTGCATCTTGAGACAAAACAATGGCACTGACAATCTTTACGATATGCAAGTTGCTTTCAGTTAAAACAGCACAAATATGCATTTTAGTCTGGGACTAGCTTAAGCCTTATCTGTGAAACCGGGGGCCAGAGTTGTAGACAGATGTCTAATCCTTGTCTCTGCCACACCCTAGAGGCAATGCAATGAGTAGAAAAGCAGCAAGTAGAAGTAGTTCTTTTTATTATCATTTAAAACAACAAAAATAAAAAGTAATTGTAGAAGACATCATTAAAACAAATGAATAGTTAAAGAAAAAAAATCATGTAAACAAGAATAAGTGAGGCTGAATCTCCTTAGAGTCCAAAGAGTCCATAGCTTACAAGTGTCCATTCAAGTCACTCAGAGTGAGTCTTTAAAAATCAGCATCCAGTGTGAAAGTGTTATCTGTAGATCCAGACATGACTCCCATCCGCTGGTACTCGCCAACTCGCTTCTCAAAGAAGTTGGTCTTGCCCTCCAAGGAAATGTTCTCCATAAAGTCAAAAGGGTTTTCCACTTTATAGACCTAGAAAGAAATTTAGAAGGTTAATGACACTTGAAATGCCATGTTAGAACAAGCTTGATTTGCAGTCGGATATTAGCCAACAAGGCTAACGACCTAAGGTCAGTCACAAAGACTATAGTACCATGAGCAAAGAAGCACAACTACCACAAAATGCATAGTTTAACATGTCAGTTTAAGGTTTCCATATAAACCTACCTTGTCAAATCCCAACTCCAGCAGTAGCCTGTCAGCCACAAACTCAATGTACTGTTTCATTAGGTCACAGTTCATGCCAATAAGCTTTACGGGCAGCGCATCAGTCAGGAACTCCTAGGAAGACAAGACAAATCACATGAGTTTCTTGCCAGTATAATGCATTTCATTCAAAGCAGTTCAAAGTATAGCTTCAACACAAAAAGACTCCAAGGCCAAAAGACTTGAAACCCTGAAAGGGACTGTTTTATGCAAGCCCACAAACCTGTTCAATTTCAACTGCATTCATGATGATTTTCTTTACTGTAGCTTCTGATGGTTTGTTGATCAAGTGCTTGAACATGAGGCAGGCGAAGTCACAATGAAGACCCTGTGAAGAGAATGAGAACATAACTTAAGATCACATCTTCAACTTTCACACAACATATTCGAAAGCATTCATGCCCATTTCTAAATGGTTACCTCATCTCTGCTGATGAGTTCATTGGAGAAGGTGAGTCCAGGCATGAGTCCTCTCTTCTTTAGCCAGAAAATAGAAGCAAAAGACCCAGAAAAGAAGATTCCTTCCACTGCAGCAAAAGCCACCACTCTCTCGCCTAAACACAGACTTAAAATTAGCTCAGGCCATAATTTAAGTCATTAGTAAATAAAATCTGAAGTAGTGCGTTAACACAACATACCAAATTGTGCATTTTTGTCACCAATCCAGTTGAGCGCCCAGTCAGCCTTCTTCTTTACACAAGGCATCGTCTCAATAGCATTGAACAGATATTCTCTACAGGAGCAAAACAAACACTTCATTATTTATTAGTTCAATGACTAAATAGATTGAAGTTAGACAAGCACATAGTTTAAGGGGCTCAGTCACGGCGATAGTTTCGTGCTGACACCCTACAACCAGTGGACCACACGTCCACTGATCTTGAGCAGTCAACACTCAGCTCCCATTATCAGCTGAGGTACGTACCCCTGCGCCACTCATCATCGCCCCCAATAACTCCCACGTGTCTAATAACTCACCTCTCTTTGGGATCTTTGATGTAGGTATTGATCAACAGGCTGTACATTTCAGAGTGAATGTTTTCCATTGCAATCTGGAAACCGTAGAAGCATCGGGCTTCTGTCACTTGGACTTCCTGAGTAAATCGCTCAACCTAGGTTAAAAATCACAGAAGACGTGCGATAAGTAAAGTGTGACTTCTTACAGAAGTTTAAAAACCTTGTGAAAGTTTGCCTCCGAACGCACCAAGTTCTCATTGACAATGCCATCACTTGCAGCAAAGAAAGCCAAAACATGGGAGATGAAATATCTCTCCTCTTCTTTCAGGGATTCCCAGTGCTGAATATCTTTGGACAGGTCAACCTTGGAAAAATTAAAAGATTTAAAAACACTGCAATTTAAAATCATTGTATGCTTGCTTTGATGTCATGGTTTTAAGAACCATAATAATCTGGAACAAACTTTTTTCTTGTGTATCAGATATACATTGAAGCTCACCTCCTCGGCAGTCCAGAAGGAGGCCTCTGCCTTCTTGTACATCTGCCAGATGTCATGGTACTGAATTGGGAAGATGACAAAGCGATGGGGGTTCTCCTTTAGAAGGGGCTCTTCCTCCAAAGCTCCTTTCCTGACTTTTGTCTGCACCTTAAAATAAAATAAAATTAAGCCTTTAAATCACCAGTGCCTATTCTGTTGCATGTGAATGGGAGGAGCATAGTTAATAATGCACATAAACACTTCATGATTAACGATTCAAGTGCATGACACATTTTGAAGATTTGATTGTTTTTAAATTACATGCATTTCCACCTACAAAAAATATAATCTCAACTTTGCAGCATTTAAATACTTCAAAATATTTACCATTTTGCATGAAAACCTAGTTTCACCTGGTTTGTTGCTTTGGTAACCAAACTTTTTTTGCCCCATACTAAAAAGGTAGAAGTTAGAGACTTCATAAAATCATTAGCATATGCCATTTTCTGTAACTATGTAACTTAGTACTACTATAAACATAGTAAACGTGATTTTTCCGCCCCAACTTGCCCCACTACTTCCGGTCTAGTTTGCCGGTAAATAAGAGTCTTCTTCCGGTTGACATAATAAAATTCACAATAAAATATGGTAATGGAAACATCGCTCGAAACATGTACAGATTTTTTGCATATTTAATCGTACTTTTTTTACAACGTTTCTGCGTAGTTTACACAAAGAATCAGCTCGAGATACCGACCACAAAAATCAGCTTAAATCCAAAAATAAATTAACTGCCTTAAAATACACCGGAAACCCCCATTTTAGGCTACCATATAGCATGGTCTTCAGTCAGATTTGTTTTTACGAGCCATTGTTCTCATCACAGGTATGGATAGTTTTGATGGACCAGACCAACTTGGCGCCAAATTTTATCTACCACTTTAAAACATCACTCAAGAAATCAATAGTTTAAATTGGTATATATTTGACATGCATTACTGCTGTAAATCCTGAAGAAACGTGCAGGGTGCAGTTAAAATAAGCCTACCTCTGAATCATCAAAGATTTTGCGCGCCGTTTTGGACGCCAGGATTCTGGTGGAGTTCAGGCTGGGTGGCTGAGGACAAAACAAATCACACATTTTACAATCTACATCGTGGCACGTTTTAGTATTTGGCTGTTAATTCAACAGAAGTAATACTTCTGACATAGTATTGATCTAGGAACGTTAACTTACTCCCGAAAAATAAAGTATCTCAGCACATGTCTTAGAATTAAATGTATGGATATCGTATAACACCTAAAAATAAAAATAAAAACGCGCTTACCGTGTTTTCTTTGTCCACCAAGGACATTTTAGTTATTTTTGCAGAAACTGTGTTTTCATTCTTGGCCTTCAGTGGAGAGCGAGCTGACATCATTGTAACGTTAAAGATTAAAGCGTTTGGTAAAACAGAAATGAGGTCAAATTAAAACAATATATGTAACACAACTTCTAAAACAAAGCCAGATACAATTAAATAAAAGCAAAGTGTGAGCTTGAAGGTCCACAGTCCAGCTGAAGCGAAGAAATTGAAGAATGAATGCCAGGGATACTCTTATATATTCGATTCTTGGCGCTCATTCTCAGCCAATAGGAAAAGGGCAACCTTTACTGCTTTGTCTGGTCCTTTTAAATCTTTCATCAGATGAACCAATCAGAATTCTCCACGGCGTCACGTGAGGACTACGCCTCGCGGGAAATTCAAACATTTTTGGGGGGGATGCAAGTGTTACACAAAACCGAACTTTCATAAGTTACACAAGCAGGTTTAAAAGGGCGCGAATTAAGAAGAAAAACAGGTATTTGTATTTTATACAAAAACATTTTATTTACAATATATTGTGCGAAATGTGTGTTAAAGTTAACCGCCCACTAAAGAAAATATTACATTTACAGGATATGGAATTTCTGGTTAACTTTATCATAATGAGTTGTTATAATTTATATTATTAATTATTCGAACAGAATAAGGTCAAATAAAATCACACGTAGTGCAATTTAAATCACTCAAGTCTGTAATTGTCGATTACATACAGATGCCACATTTAATAGCACACACAATTGTTTAAGGTAAAACAACATGCCGACTGATGTATGAGGAAAAATACATGAAAAGTAGGGAAAACTCAAACTTACATTTCTCAGTGCCTCGTTTTATAACAAGCCAACAACAAACCAAAGCCCATTTTACACAACAGAAAAACCTGCCAGGAAGAACTTTTCGCGCCAGATTTGAGTAAACAATTAAAATACTTAACTTCAACCCGTACTATTATCCATGATACTTAAAACTGAAATATAATTTTTTAATAATAAACATAAACTAGATATGCGATCTTTAAAACAACTAACTTCATAAAATCGTGGCGGAAAATGTTTTGCTTTTCTTCTTGTTTCTCGTGTCAACAAGCACAAAGATCATAGTGAGCATCATTAATTAATATAAACTGTAGACTTTGGTGTATAAAAATAGGGATTATGTATTTATTGACGATTAAACATTACACCACGTATAACTATCAGCTGTTAGGCCAGTTGCTCACCACAGCCAAACCAACACACGAATTCCTCGAGCTTTGTGATTAATTAAAAGTCAACAATAACCCAAATTATGTTGAAAATGTATTTTACAACAGCGAAAATGTTGAAATCCTTTGTTTTCCTAATAACAAAAAAAAAAAAAAAACTTTTCAGGACGCGGGAACAACAAAAACGCCCAAGAGGTCACTTCCTGGGATAAAACACTGAATGCTTTTGGGATACTGCTTCCAAGTGGCAGGAGGACAATAATCACAGATGTTGTGTGTTTTGTAGAAACTCTCATCAAATAAATTGCGGTGACAAATTTAAACATCTGTACAAAAAATATGAAAAATGATCAGCTACATACACATCTTCTATTTTACTCGCAGACGACATTACATTACTTATTTAGCTAGGGTATTGATTGATGACTATTTGACTATTTAATTTTTAACAATATAATAACAATGCAAAGATAAAACTAAACTAAATATACAGACACACACACAAAACATTTAGCTGATCTGAATGCGATAGTGGGATCAACACAGAAAATAAAACAAATCTTCGTATTATTTTACTGTCTATGTATATTATGCGACATTATGCAATAGCCTGCCTGCCCAGCAGGGGGCGCGCTTCGCCTATATTAAAATTTGCCGTTCGAAAAGTTGTTAAAAGGCTATTATTATTATTATCAAATATACATGTTTTATCGTAAATTATAATAAAAACAACGATTTTGTAAAGTATAATTAAAATAAAAAAATTGTATTCCGTCCGCCAATTGCTTTTTATCAAAAAGACAGTTGTTCACGTAATAGACCATCGTCGAGTTTTCCCATTTTGATTTACTTCTTTCACTTTGGTTTAGTTAATCATACGATATTAAACAGAAAATATCGTATCTTAAATCGACTTTTAGTCCAGTTTCTGTTTTTGTTTATTTTGTGTTTCCTTTTCCCGTTTGGAAATATCGGTCAGTAAGGCAAATGGGCGGAAACCAATGCTTGTCAGTCAAGCTGCTGCTGCCATATTTCCAACTCGTCCTCCTTTGTGATTGGTCGCGCCCCCTAACCGCTCCACAATGAAGCGATGTGATTGGACGAGGTTTGTTACTGGGTGCTGTGGGGTGACAATGTTGAGAATTTATGTTGAGCTGGTGTTGTGTAACTGTGTCGTCACACCAGTTCGTGGCTATGTAATGATTCTATTGTTTTCTTTATCCACGTTTTACGCGTTGAGTAACACTATTCATATTAATGTTTTTTTTTTTTTTTCGTGTCTGAGTTTAATCTCTTTTTTGTAAAACATATTTAAAACATGTAGTGTTTTTTGTTTCTTTCTTTCCTTTCTAATGTTTTTAAAATGCCCTGAACACTTAAATGTATCTAATTAGACGTCAGTAATTTATTTTCATTTGTTTATCAGAGGTACCAAATAAAACAAACTCTACATTCTTACTACAAATGTTTATTATTAAATAATATGGAATATTGCAGGTAGTATCACATTACAGGAATACTGTCCAATTAACAGAAGTAACATCAATAACATTTATTTATATATCAACAATAAATGCTAATTTGAATACACATTACATTCATATAGATAGTAATATTTATCTACAAATATACAACAATAAAGATTAAGTAACAGATGAACTGATGCAAAGACTTTGGCAAAGGGAGTAAAAACATTGGGAGACATAACTTATATAAAAAGTAAACAAGAATTCCTTATAAACAACCATGATTAAAGTAAAAATCCAGTGCAATGTCACGTTGTTTTATGTACATGGATGTGTAGCAGCCTTGGTTTTCTTGTGTTTCCCCTGTTAAATGGTCAGTGGGATATTGTCCTGAGGTGACTGAGGTGAGTGGTCTGAGTCTCAACTTAGTTTGAGGCAGGAAGAAGCACACTAAGGGGTATGGAAGATGGTGCTTGGGAAGTGGCCATTTTGTTTACGTCACGAACTTCGTTAGGCCACACTGTAGACCTCTTGGTTGTCATATGACGGCGTGCGTGCTTGGTCAGGTGGTCGCTTCGCATAAACCGACGCTCGCAGACAGTACAGACGAACTTCTTTTCACCCGTGTGTGTCCGACGATGCCTGGAGAGTTCATCTGAACGGGCGAATTTTTTATCACACCCTTCCCAATGACAACTGAAAGGCTTCTCACCTGAGAAATAGAGGGAGGATATGATCAATAAACATGTTTATGGATGCAACCTTTTAGCACAAAAAAAGTGGATACAAACCTGTATGGGTTCTTAAATGAGCCTTCAAGTGGGAACTTTTAAAGTAAGTCTTCTTGCATCCTTGGAAGTTGCAGACGTAGTTCCGCCTGCGTGAGAAGTCAGACTGTGTCACTCCGCCGCTCTGACCTGAGGGCACGTACACTGGAGCGGGTGCCAAAGGCAGGAGCTTCGTGTTCCCAAGCGTAACAACGCTCTGCTGGCAGGTGGAGGATTGGGATACCTGAGACTGTGGGACTACAAACATCACAGTGCCCTGAGCCACAGATGAGCTCACCAGAAGAGGTTGAGAATGTGGAAGAATGGGCTTTGACCCTGAGGTCTGCATCTGAACTGGAGTCTGAACGAACGCTGAGATGATTCCGGTCTGCCCGTTAACAGGAAACACCTGACAGAGCACCGGCGGGCTGGAAATGGGCGACTGTGGAACGGCGGACTGTGTAGTGGGGATGGCAAAGCATGGGGAGCCGGGAGAAGGGGCCATCCTCTCCGTTTCTGCAGTGTCACATGGGCTGCTGGAGCTTTGCATTTCTGCTTTGAGGTTGGCACTGGGCTCTGTGTGCTGTAGAGGGACTTCTGCAGAACATGGCCTCTCCTGCCCTGTGGTCGGAGACGGAATGCTGTGGTCCACGGATCTGTCGGCGGTGTGCCGTATAACACTGGTGGCTCTGCGCAGCGGGGACTGTTCTGCCATCTGTGGCGGAGCTGGGTTGAGAAGGACTGTGGTACTGGGATGCAAGTTGATGGAACATGCAGCCCTGTTGGTCAAGGCTGAGCATAGTCTCGGGTGTGATTTGAGACTCGAGCAGGCCACTGAGGTACTGAGAACCGCTGTGCCTGAAGTTTCCGCAAAGCTTGGGCTGTGGGGAGGGGTCATGCACTGGTGGGAGAGAAGAGATTTGCATTGAGCATTGGGAATTTCCTTTAAGGCTGGAATATACTACATGATTTTTGATTTTCAGTCTGGATAAGTTGCTGAAAGTCAGAACCATCTGCAGATTTTGACTGATTTCACAGAAATTCACATAGTGTAAGATGGGAACAGACTCCAATTTTGTAGCTTCAGACTATGATTACATCCAGTCAAATCCAGTTTGTTATTTTGAGCCGATTTTACAACAAATATTGTTTTCATTTGTCATGTGTCTCCTAGCAATTAGGTCTATGAATTTATTGTGTTCGTAATGACTTGAAAGTCTGGTAAGTGTATGATAGTCATTTAGTGTATGATGACCAGTTTTTCTGGAACAAAAGTCGAGTAGTTTATTCCAGCCTAGTATACTAGCAACTAGGGCTGGGTAAAAAATATCGATTTCTCGATTTTAATCGGTTCTCATTTTTACGAAACAAAATCGATTCTTAAATCCCAAGAATCGATTAGTCATCCTGTTTTCAGTTGATGAATGAATGGATCATTGTTGCGCGCATCCCATCCAATAAATCGCAATAATCTTTGTGCTTTGTTATTATTGATATGTAACAAAGTCTCAGATTTCAAATTACGTCCATTTTCTTACGAAATTCAAAAACATAATTACCGTTTTGGCGCTGTGGCGCGAGATCGCTCCGGCGCAGCTCAGCTCAAGAGAAGCAACAGAAGCAACTCTTCCGCCTTAATACCAGTTACAGCGCGAAATAAACATGAATGAGCATCTGAAAGTGTGTTAAAAGATAGAGTACAACTTATCGAAGTCCGTATCATGTCTCATGGTATCGCTCAATCAGTGTTTCAACCGTGCAAAGTCGTTAGTAAACAATGTCATGTAACGTCACATTTACCTCAGAAAAAACATATCCAGTGACCATAAACTCGTTAGTCAGCTAGAAAAGTTAACTCTAGAGAGGAGCATTTTGTTAATATATGCACCATATTATATATTCATTATAATTTTAAATGTTCTTCAATATTTAATGCATGTTTGAATAAATCTGGAAAGTTTTTTATGACAGCCATCATTTAAAATTTTATATAATTTCATATAACTTTATTATTAGAAAAATAAATAAGTGTATTTTAAGTGTTTGTATACAAATCAGTTAATTTTTACCTTCAATATTATAGTAGGCTAATGAAGCCTATAGGCTACAACTGACTCCCATGGCTTACAGCATTAGTTAAGAGATTTGTTTTCCTTGATAAAATTTGCAATGTAACAGTTATTGTACCTGATAGCCAAAATAATCGATATTAAATCGAATCGAATCGTAATCGAAATCGAATCGAATTGCAAGCTTGTGAATCGAAATCTAATCGAATTGTGAAATTTGTGTCAATACCCAGCCCTAAATCTACACTTCCTATTTAAAAAAAATGTGGGCCATAACAGCTTTCATTTATGCAGCATCCACAAACCATTTTTGGAATAATTAATTTATACTGCTCACACAGTCCAATTTCGAGTCACTCACCAGTGATGAAAGGGAGACCAGGTCTTTAGGGGACTCAGTGAGCTCAGGCTGCAAGGCGAGAGAATCACAGGAGTCTGAGGTGGGCGTCAGTGGGCGAGGCTTGTGCGTCCTCTGGACCCAGGAGCTCATGCACACCAGTGCCTCCGCAGCCTCCAGGTCATTGTATTCCAGAGTGGAGGAGCAGGACTTCTCACTGTCATGCCTGTTTCTCTCCATCATCACCTCGCAGATGTCCACAAGACTGGACTATAGATCATTAAAAAAAAAGCACATTTCTTATTTTAATGCCACAGTGGGCTAGTTTATAAACCACAACACACTTAATCTGAATTGACACCATCACGATAACGGTATCTAATTGCATGACATACAATGAAAGTGGCAAGATGGTGATGTCTGTTAAAAGCTGCTGCTGCCATTCATAAGCAAAGAAAGGGCCCCTAACGTTAGTACTTTGCGACTACACCCACCCTGCGCCTTGCATAGCGTTAACCATGAGCTGCTGGGAACCTCCCATCGCCAAATATAGATTTAAGAGTGACGTGCACCCAACCAAAAAGCCATGTGAGTATGCCATGCAAAAAAAAAAAAAAAAAAAAAAAAAGTATAATCTAAGTGGTTAACCATATCAAGACGTTTTGCACTAAGGTTACTCTTATGATACATCAAGCATGATAGTAAAATACAGAACGTTGTTGTAATAACACAAACAATGCATTCTGAAATAACTGACAATTGAATGTATAATATAAGGATGAGAAAAATTAGGTTCAAACTCGAGTATGTTCAGGGGGCACATAAGGTTGCTAACAAAAAAAACAAAAACGATGACAACAGTTTGAACGTAAAGTAGCACTGCAGCTTTAATGCAGGAGGCAAATGCAACTTACAACAATGATTGCGGCAAATGGCTCATCATGACATAATTTAATCAAAGCAATTTAACACAAAGAATGTGGTTCATTTCAAGTGTCAAGACGATCAAGTATGTTTTTGTGTGTGTGTGTGTGTGTGTGTGTAAACAGAAATTATAAACTCAAAGTCAACTGTTCTCCGTCAATGAGCATGGGATTATTGTTTATAGGGCACAACTTACAGCAAAAGCGGATGTCATTAGTGGGTCAATGCGCAAATACTAAAAAGTAGCAGTAAAGCCACTTTGTCAATAAAATCAACTTACCCGGCCGGAGTCAGAAGTGAAATTCAGCATATGTATAATACGTCTCTTAAAAGCAACGAGAAAGACAGCTGTGATACGAAGCCCGGGTACATAAGTCTAACCACTTTTTTTTACAGCAAGGTCCAACCTCAGCTGAGTGAATCAGAAGCGCGAAAAAAAAAACACAACAGAAAGAAGAAAAAAAACAGAAACAAAATTCAGAGCACTCTGGCGGGTGGTAACATGTTACCAATCAAAAACAAAGGTGTAGCGGAAACGGACCAATGAAAAAGCAGGCAGCGCGTGATCAGTACGTGATCGCTCGCTGATTGGCTGAAACGGGGTGCGTGGCTGTTGGGGGGCGTTTCAGAGGAGTCAGCAGTGTCAGTGTAAACCCGGTGAACCCGGTGCTCGAGAACTGGGGGAAAGGTCGGCGCAGCGAACGAGCGGAATCGTGAGATACTCGCACGCGTCTGGCTAGATGTGCCAGCGGAGTGTGGCATGCGCAGACGAGCACTGTCCACACTGAAAGTACGCGAGCCAACGCCTGCATTCAAGACAAAACTGATATAAAGAAGCGAAAACCACATCGTGCATATTTTGTTTAAAACATGGCTGTTTTTTATGGATAGTCTGTATTGTTTTTATTATATGAAGTGTTGTCATGAATGTTCAGCAGCCTCACGCGACTGCACAAAGGGGAAACACAGTGAGATGCTGCCTATAAAAGAAATAATGAATAATAAAATGAAAATATCGAAATATATAAAGAGATTTAATTCGCCTTTTTAACAAATACAAACACTTTTTGTGCGAGGATGCACTTTTTTTTTTATGACAACCCCATTTTTGTCATTTGTATTTGTCTCTATAAAAAGACAGTTGTCACAAGGGCGGTCCGGAAATCATTACATATCCCCACATGCGCACACAGTTTTAGTGAACTCAACTGAACTGAACTCAAGAACCTCGGTGGAACAGCTTTCTGTGAAAGAATCCAGGGCGGAGTCTATGAGTAGCCTATGCTGCATCTCTTTGTTGTTGTAGCTACACTCATCTTTATGTGTCTCTCTCTTTGTCTGTTTTTTTCGTGATAATTAGCTATTCTTACACTGAAATGATTAGTGGGAAGAGGTGTAAATGTGTGCAAATCATATAGGTATACCCTAACTGTGGGTCCCTGCAGGAGGGCTGTGAGTTTTGCTGGTCTGTCTAGTGAGCTGAGCTGAGCAGACAAAAGGCTTCATCAGTCCCCCTCCTCTTCAGAGATTCAGATATCCTGTGAAAAAGACAGAGGAGATTGTATTTCTCTGTCTGTGATGTGTTGTACAGCTGAGGAAGACATTTGCTGTTCTTATGTTCAATGTTCTTAGCAATTAAAGAAATGTAGGGTTGACATTCGTAAAAAGAAAAGAAAAGTAGCCTCTATGGTACACTTAACGTCTTTTAAATAATAATTAAATTATTTACATAATTGTCCCCCCCCCCCACACACACACACACAAAGATGATCCAATAATAAAAATCAATGTGGAGTCCTAAACACGTAATTGACGAGAACTAAGGCAACTAATTAAAGTGCAATATTTAATTCTGTATAGATATATAGGGAAGGTTCAGCCATTTTGTCTGATAATAAAAACTGAAAGTTTCTGCTGCAGATCTGGAAATATTTAATCCCAAGGAACACATTTAAACTAATTGGACATAATAACACAATAATTGCTTCTTAAGCCTGCACAAAGTGCTAAACAACACATTTAAACAAAAAAGAGGACTTTTACTGTGAAACACATTTCTTTACTGCATTGAGGTTTAGAGGGCAACATCTGGTTTTGCTTCATTACATTTTGATGGCAGGATTGGGATTTTTCTGTTGTCTTTATATCTGTTGAAACTGGTGTTGTGGGAGTCAGATGTAAAGAGAAAAGACACACAGGTCATTAATAGAGATGATTCCTAAATAAGGAGCATGTCTCCATTTTGCAAAAGCAAAAGACTGAGGAAAGCTGATGAAACAAGAAAACAGATCATGAAAAGTTGCACATAAACTAAAAACACTTTATTATTAAATATACATTTTTTTTTTTCAGGATTCTTTGATGAAAGTTTAAAAGAATGAGGATGTCCTACCCTGCCTTTAATTTCTTTAAAATAATAATAATAATCTTACTGACCCCAAAACAGTTGTGTAAGTGGATATATTTTTTCCCTGCTGGTTCATCTGTTTAGCTACAACCAATGTAAGTGATATATTTATTTTTTAATCAAAATATAAAATGCATACAAGAAAAAAAAAACTTTTTAAGGGAAATAGATACTGTTCATAACAATAAATCTCATAACAGACATTAAAGTCAAAAGAAATTTAAAGAGAAATAAAATTATTTAAACCGTTCTGGAGATGTACAACCTTTGCATACAAACGAAGCTGAGACATGTTCAACCTAAAATAACCTAATTTTGCTGTGTTATACATCACAACAACTAGATTCATCACTATGGCTTGTGTTTTCGAGAATGAGCTGAGTGAACCCAGAGACTCTGGAATCTTGGGAGGGTAGTGAGGCCATGTATGGGGGTTAGGCTGCTAGCCAGCGGAGGCAGTTTGTGTGTCTGTGTGTGTGAAAGAGAGAGGCCAAACAGGGCATGCAAACACAGGCTATGAGGAGGGTTGGGTGGCAGATGTGCTGTCTGCTTTGGACTGCTGAGGAAAAACAGTTGAAACTTTGAGGCTTCATCCAGTGTGCTGCTGCAGCCCGTCTGAACTGAATGACTTGAGCTCAGATAGGTGGAGTTCTCCAAAAGTAGGTCAGCCAAAAAGGGCGGGCTTGCTTTTAACCTCTGAGATGCAACATGCTTTCCGTGTTGCGTATATAGCCCGAATCTTCCCATTCATGGCCGTTAGAAGTAAATATTGTTGGTAAATTAACATCATAAATCAAAGTAAGAGCGTTGGTGCTTTATTCTCACAGTTTTTGTACTTGAATGAGACTTACTCAGCATTTTGAGTAAGTTACATGAATTCTCAGAGGCACCATCACGACTAAGAGCAAACAGCTCGCCTCCACACCCACGACTCACACAGAAGGATGGAAAAATTCTTCACAATATTCACATCACACCCCTTCTGAATATACAACATAGTGCAAGAAAAAATAAATGCACATTGACTCATGATGGCCCATCTTCTTGGTTTAGCATTAGTAATAAATGCATATTCTGATTCTGTTTTATATTTTGCAAAGCATTTTTTATTTGTTATCAGTGTTGAAAACAGAGGTGCTGCTTAATATTTTTTCTTGAAACTGTGATACTTTTTATTTTTCAGGATTCCTTGATTAATAGAAAGTTCAAAAGAAAGCAGCATTTATTTAAATGATCTTTAGGAATCTTTTGTAACATTGTAAATGTCTTTACTGCCACTTGTGATCAATTTAATGTGAGCTAAATAAAAAAACAATTAAATTATTATTTTCTTAAAAAAAAAAAAAAAGTAGAAATCTGATCCCCTAGTTTTGAACTGTGTATTCTATATAATCCAGCAGTAAGTGTAGAGTTGTGATAGTTTATCAATTGAATAGAGCTTGATAAGATCACTGGCCAGATGTTTGACCAATGTCTTTAATGTACATAAACTGCAAGTAAATCATGCTCACATTTTTCAGTATTAGCCCTACACAATATTATCTTAGGCTACTTTGAAGGTAGGCTACAATTAGACAAGATTTTGAGGGGAAGTGGCTTTTACGACTGCTTCCAACAGGAAAAGTCTCTGTTATAAGCACTTTCCTTTCGAGTTTTTCTAACTGCAATTTTATAAAATAAATGGTTGCGACACTTCCATAAGACAAGTTAACATTATTAGGCATATAAATATAGGCCTACATCTATCGAGCGAAACCTCAGCGTCAAATACTGACACAAAGCACTGTGGTGTGCGTCTATGAAAGAGAGAACCAGCGGTGGGGGAAGGAGAGGAAGTGAAGTGTGAGATAAAACACGAAAGATAAGACCGTCGGTTGTTTACAATGAAACTGTGTCGGTCTGTTTATCTGTGTGTATACAGAACACTGGCCAGTAAGCAAAGGTTAAACCCCGTTCGTGGAGTGCAATCCCTAGACCGAGTGTTTTCCGTTTGGCACCATGGAGTGTGATCAGCTCAAAAATAGCGCTGTCTGTTTGGGAGAGCCCAAGACAAACAGAAAACATGCCAGGAAAACGGTCTCTCTACACGTGAGAAGGGAAAACAACCCTGAAAAGCTTGCTGAGCAATTTGTTTAGCTGGAAACAAGAATGTTTCTGTGAGAGTTATACATGTTTGTGCACGTCAGGGCTTTTCGTGCAGAAAGCATGTGGACGGTGTTTACACGCACACACGCGCAGTCAGCTGGTTTGGTTGAGGAATAGTGCCAGAAAAACACCCATAACACCACACAGGCTCTCTGTCCTGGTTTTCCCTGATCTCACCCAGCCCCCTCTGGCTCAGTCTTCCTCAAATGTCCTCCATCACTCATGCCCTGCTGTTCTAATGTCTCTCTCGCTGGATCTACCCAGTTTTATTTCTTGGCTGAAATAGTCCAATTCCTTTTTAGCCAATGGGATTGTACTCTTCGGTCAACAAGTTTAAACATAAAAACAAAAGTTTTCCTTTGTTTTAGTTTTTTCTTAAAAAAAAAAAAAGCTTTAGTTTTTTGCTTTTTAATTGCTTCAGTCTTTAAGCAATTATTTCTTATTTCTGAGAAATGTATCATGATAATAGCATGGTTTGGGATTTGTACAATGTTTTAAATGTTTTTGAAAGAAGTCTGGACTGCATTTATTTATTCAAAAATACAGTAAAACATTAATACAATTTATATAATATATATAACAATATAATATAAAAATTGATTTATTCTGTGATGGCAAAGCTGAGTTTTCAGCAGCCTTTTTCTGTAAAACAGAGAAAAAACACAATTATAATAAAGCGTTTCCAAAACATTCTTGAACATAGGTGTTCATCAACTTGGCAAATAAATATATTTAGCCTGTCAAAGCAGCAAAAGTAATAATAAAGAAATCATATGCATACAAATAATAACAATATGAACTCTTGTCATCAGTAGCTTTATCACATATGTTATTTCAATAGGTGATATTTCTGAGATTTTTAAGAAAAACAAATGTGGCATTTGGCAATATAATATGATACAATTGAGGCATATTGAAAGGACATGTATGAAAAGTTTAATTTCGTGATAGCAGTGGGCCACAAAATATACATCTATCAGTGGAGGTATATGTATATATGCAATTACTTTAAGTCACAGTATGATCAAATATAAGCCACATTCTCCTACATGAGTCATTTATTGGACTAAAAATGTGTGAAATGGCTTTTGTTCCTTTACCCAGGTCTATTAAGACAAAGACTGTAAGAACAAAGAAAACTGCTCAGACACAAAACCCTCAAGCGGTACATCTACCCAGCAGAATTACTTAAATTTTTCCACCACCATCAATTTTGCTCGCACAAATAACAGACAAAACAATTTTAGTAAGCTGCAGGACAAAAGAATCCATCACTCAATTATGAGGCGCATTACCCCCCCTGCTGGTTTATCGGTGTAGCTACAACCAATGTAAGTCCATTCAAAATATAAAATGCATACAAGAAAAAGAACACATTTTTGAGGGTAATAGATACTCTCATAACAGATTTAAACTGTGCAAGACAAAACTGAAAAAGATAATGTACATGTGAACATCTTGCACAACCAAAAAAAAAAAATAAATAAAGTAAAAAAATAAATAATTGTTGCTGCCATTTTGATGGAGGGGAACAAAAGGGTTCTTGGAAACTGATGTGCACATTTCACACTCTCTCAGTGGTATCAGGGATTTTTTCTTTAGCAACAGGGGTTGCAGTTTTGGTCTTTTTTACTTTTTTCTTTGTGAGGGAACAATAAGTCCATTCAATCTTAGACCGATGACTTCTGCTCAAGAAGCGGCGCTCGACATTGAGGACCTCTTGGTACACTTCTGCCTGACGGACCCCCAGAATGAAAGAGAAGAGATCAAGGACCCACACGTACATCCTGGGCAACCAGGGCTCCATTTCTGAGAAATGATTACCGCATGACCTATGAAGGGGAAAGTGAAAGAGAAAATATATTTTACACATTACATTGTATGTTTTATAATGTAAATTCTATTCAAATACAATATAAAAAAAGCATTTGCGATGAGACTCACTTCTTAACGCATAACCTCAGTTCAGGATGCCAGTATTTTCGGTTGGCGAGGTACTTGACACCATTTTTCTTAAAGGTACAGTCCAAACGCCTGTTATGCATACTGGGTCCATCTGATCCCTCCTCATTTCCCCAGCTGAAGCGAAAGCTGGAGTAAGGGTTTGTGGAGGAAGGCAGTTGCTCTGGGGCAGAGTCAGTTAACTTATGAAATCTCTGCTCCAAATAATCAGCCACACCTGGAGATATGAATGTAGACAGCATTGGATGAGAGACAGAGACTCACTACTGAGATCATTACGGAGATGTGACCAGACCAGCTTACGTCTTTTTTTGAGGACCAAGCTCTTTTGTTGCAAAGATGTAATGAAAGGATTCGTGGGCTTCCATCGCCGCCTGAAAGAGAAGAACAGAAAAGTTTGTAGTAAAAGATTTGTCAATAAAAGTCATGGAAACTATTGAAATAATTGGGTCTTACAGGGCTTCTTCATGTTCCTCATTCTGTCTGGCTTTCTCCAAGGCGGGTTGTACTGTTTCAAACCAGCTTTTTAACCTGAAGACTGTGAAAAGCTTATGAGAGCATGTTGTGGCCCCAAAAAACAAACAAAACAAAAATGATACACATCAAAATGAAAACTAGCAAAATAGTTACTTGTCTTTTTCTTCTTGGCCGCTTCCTCAGATAACTTCCTTGAGACATTAATGAAAAAAAGAGAAACATTCAAAATCAGTAAAGATTTAGGGCCCTATTTTAACGACCTGAAACGCAAGTAACTTTGTGGGCGGGTCTTGGGCGCTGTTGCTATTATACCGGCGGGATAAATGACTCTTGCGCAAGTCGCAAATCTAAAATGGGTTGGTCTGAAGTAGCTTCATTATTCATAGGTGTGGTTTGGGCGTAATGTGAAATAAACCAATCAGAGCGACATCTCACATTCCCTTTAAGAGCAGGCGCGCTTGTTCCATGGCGGATTGCTATTATAATGGCGGATTTGCCAGGCGCACGCCAGGAGCGGTTCACAACCGAGGAGACCGACGTTCTCGCCAGGGCCGTAAAACACAGAGAAGTGACATTGTATGGGGATGGAGAAACACACCCAAATTAGCTTCGGTTAAACAGGCGTAACAAATATAATAATTTGGGTAAATGTGTAAGCTAGATTTATGCCTATTTTTCACATCTTCATGGACACAACAATGATTTCCCTCGTGTGTTAATATTTTTCCTTGTAATAATGTATGGTTTTCTAAAAATGAGAACTGCTGCGTCTGTGTGTAGATGAGATAAGCAAAGTGTATGCGCGTTGTGCACACGCTACATTGATTATGGCCAAGCATGCGCCCTTAAAATAGCATATGAATAACATGCGCAACGCACCACTGACTTTAGACTAGGTTTTTCCTGGTCAGTGGCGGAATTGTTTTCTAAACCTGCAAAACAGCACCAGGGAACGTTTGCGCCGGAACACGCCTCCTCTTTGCGCTGAACCGCCCCCGGGAGCGCAAATGCATTTGCTAGTTTACCGACGTGCGTCTGTGGAGGGAAAAGTCCGCTGTGCGCGGGTGCAAAATAGGAATGATACATGCGTCGGTGTACAAAGTCAATTGCGCTGGGTGCAAGATAGGGCCCTTCATTTTACAAAGACAGTAAAGTAAAATCCCCCCCCCCCCCGAAAGATAACAGCAAAACCCTCAGTTACAAGTTATGAAGTGACGCACCACTCCACATGATCATCCAACTTGAAAAGGAGCTTCATGGCAACAATGATGACAGCTGCCGCCTGAATTTCATAGCGCAAGAGACCGGGGCTCTCTCTTTTGGGGTCAAAGGTCAGATAGGATTCGTCATCCATAGCTGCCCCCCTTATAACCTTGTGGACCCAAATATGAAGGGCATCTGAGGAGGATCAGAGACATATCAAACAAAAAGATAAAAAGAGGATTATGCATGTTGGATAAATTAGCTCCAAATCTAAAACCATCATTTGCCACAACCTCTCCACTACAGTCATAAACACTCACCTGGGAGGTTTGCATCCAGCAGATATCGGACAGAGAGTGTAAGTGGGTGGAGAAGGCAATCCTGGGAAACCGTTGGGAAGGAGGGTAATTGCATGATCTGAGCCAGATTAAAAGCTTCTCTATGGACCGTTGAGTAGGACGGAAGATGCTGTAGAAGTAGTCAGGGCTTTTAGAAATACAACACACTGATTTATGACTGAAGAAGTGTGAACTGGTTGTGTCATTCTCACCCAAACTCGAAAGATATGGACATCTTTTCCAAACAGTCTCATCTCCTCTGGAAAAGCCTCTTGAATGTCCATATAAGGGACACGTCTCTCTGAGACCAGCCTGCAAAAAACATGAATGCAAAATCAAATTTTTGTACAAAGCATCAAGTCATCACTAATAATACATCTAAATACACAAGCTGGAAAGACTGACAGCAATATTTGATGCTGCACACCATGCAGAAATAAAGCTTAGGAGAAAACTTGGGCCTATAAATTGTCCAAAGCAAACATATCAAACACATTTAAACAGCATTGAGTCAGCATGACATCAAAAACCAATTAAATACATGTAAATGAAGAATGATTCATTGGTGCATGTTATTCCAAAGAAGAAGAAAAGACAGTCTTTATAACCTTAATCTTAACTTAAAAGTAGAGCTACATGATTTGGGAAATTTAATTGTATTATTTTTTTTAAAGCTACAGGTTTGCTGTGTTGGTCCAAAATGCGAGTTTGTATCAATATGACTATAAAATAAGTACAAAATTAGAAAAACTTTTTTTTTAAACATTTATACAAAAATGTAAACAATTTTTAAACATTATTTTGATGGAAACCCCCAGAGGGCTTACAGTTTTTCTTTTGTTGACAACTTCTGGCTTTTAAGCACTTCTCATTAAAAGTGTGGTATGGTGGCTGGCATATGCTAATACTGAATGCTTGTTATAAGTGAGAGTGACCCAAATCAGCAGAGTAGATGCAGAGATGCTGTGAACCACAGCGAGAATGAAAGCACCAGATCATGAGCTGCATGTGTGTAAAAGAGCAAAGTATAATAAAATCAGACTTAGAAATTTGGTGATTGCACTAAGCCATATCACAATCTTGCTTTAATTTCAATTAATTGTGCAGCCCTACTCTGCATCGCTTAGGACGTGCGGGCTAATGGATAATGTTAACTAATAGCCAAATATCCATTCTTTTAGTGAACTTGCATTCAGGTCTAGCTCCGTTTTAGTACGTAAGTTACGTCCACTTTTCACAATCCAATTCAATCAATTCCCAATGGATAGAATCATAACCTGCCCTATATCTTATTTCACTCGTAAATGTCACATTTTGAAGTACTGTATTGTTCCGAATATTCGACCGTGATTATAAGATGACCCGTCCTTTTTCGAGATGTACCTTTTAGAAAGGCTTTTTGAGGACTAAATCTAGTCTTTTGTAAAGAAAATGATTTTATTTGAAAAATAATTGTAATATTGCATATTTCTCACATTTAAATTTTTATATTGAAAGTATGGTAAATACAAGTAAAAATGTGCCGACAATCAAATTTAAAAACAAATGCTTCATGGCATAACATAAAAATAAACTGTAGATCTCATTTCCAGTAGATTTCACAATGACTTATTTCTCATCTTTTTATGTAAAGTGATAGATGTTGTCATGTAAAAAAAAGTGTTTGATCCGCACTAAATATCTGATCCAGGGGAGATGAATGTTTTTTCCTCAGGCTCATTTTACACGTATTTGGCGCTCCCTGGTGTTGCGGGTGTATTATTGACATTTTTTCAGATTAATTTCCAAGAAAAGAAAAAAATAGTTTTATATTCGGAACAACAAGGTAAATGGGTTGCTAAAAGGCAATTTGTGTTGAAATAAGCAGTGCTTGTACTCCAAACCTCAGTAAGTCAGCCAGAGTGATGGCCTCTCGGACCCACAGCAGAGCCAGATAGCACAGGGCCAGTGTCCGTGGCATGTTCATAAGAGTGAATGTATGTTGGTAAGCTTCTGAACATAGTGATGACTGTACATCAGTGGTGTCACCTGCAGCAGAAAAACAAAATCCAGCTCTACTGACACTTTAAATCAGGTGTAAATGTGCCAGCTGACAGAAAGTAATCATATCCGTACCCGAGGCAGTCATTTCTGTTTCTGAAGAAACCGCACTACTGTGAAATGACATCTCGCTCTGAGTGTCAGACTCTGGCTCACTCTTCGGCTTCATGTACTTAAGGAAAAAACATTAGGAAAAAAGCAGAGCAGTGGTTATGGTTAATTAAAGCGTGGAAAAATCATTATTTAACTTTTGGCCCTCTAGCGGTTAAAAAGCAAAATTGCATGCAGATTTTTAAAGAACATGTTTTAGTCGTGCTTCAGCTCTACGTGACAGTGCGGATGAATATGGCTCTTTCTCATAACCAAAAAAGAGAGGGAGATTATCCTTCTGCTCATAAATCATTCACTACTAGGCTTAAGAGATATAACCAGTTTAGATGGAAAGAATCTCAAGCTGACCAGCTAAAGACGTTACTGTAGCTCTACCCATTAATAGACACGGTACTTCCTTAAATGAATACCAGCACAGCACTGCAACCATAATAAAATATCCCTTCACAATAGTTGAAATCTGATAGATGAAATCCCTTTACAATAGGGGTGTGACGGTTAGTATATAACCGTGAGACCTACAGTTATAGTTGAACACCGTCATTAGATCTCTATAACCACCAAAACCGTGTTATTAAAATATTTTTTATCATAGAGAATGTTTAAACACTAATTAAAAACAATTGTTAACAGTCTGTGTCATTAATGGTCTACGTCGTTTCCAACTGTATCTGATTCTTTGCCAAGTACCAACGCAAGTTTTGTTTTGTAAATCGTCAGACATGATTTTTACCACTTCATTATGTTTTTCTTTGTAGAAAGCCTTTCTTTAAAGCGAATTTCGTTTTGAATAAATTGTATATTAATTTTAATAAATGTTTCATCAACCAATTGCATGTAGGCTATTTAATAAATAAAAAGCAAATATAGTAGACAATATAATAACCATGACATTGAGGCGCCAGCGCGCCACGTTCACTTGCATTGCATCTGTCCAATAAAATACCTCAAGATTCTATGTCGACCGTCTCTATTTATGGATATGACAAGACATGCACAGGTGAGTGATGCATGTACGCAATTTCCCGTAATAACCATCCCGACAGGTCTAAAAGAACACTTAGTTACTATTGTGATCAGGGCAAGACAAAACATGTTTTAGATGAAGGATTGACTATAATTTCAATTTAAAAAAAAAAAAAAAAGACAGTGTACCAACTAAATTAAAATGAAACCTGAAAATACATAAAAGCATATTGAAAATATTAATAAGTACTGTAATAGAAATATAAATAATACTAAAATAACACCGGAGCAGAGAGGTTGTGTGTGTTTTTTAACACTACACAATTTTTTTTTACTTCAACATTAAAATTCAACATAAAACTTACCACTGTAAATCTTGGAGTGTATACTGCATTTTCGGTGAAAGCTTGCCGTGTGTTCTGCAGGTATTTCTTCCAGAAATTCCACAGAACTTCTGTCTGTCAAAACAAAATATGACATCTTACAGAAACACTTTTTCTTGTCATCTATAGAGGGCCTTTCTCACACTGAGTGCGATTAAGTGAAGCGAATGTACGACGCGATGGCACTCATAAATCGAAACAATAGAACCCTATGGAGCTATTCACACAGAGCACAATTAATCATGGTGTGACAAAGCAAGATTTTTTTTTTTTTTTGGGACTAGTTTTGAATTTTTTTCTTCCCAATCACCCCGCAATGAAGCTGGCCGTCCAATTAGATTTGAGCTTTAGATCATGTGCCCGAACCTGCTGCACAAAAGGGCGAGATTAGTGGCACGATATTGAAAACCAGTGTAAACACAGAAGTATTCAGGAAGAGAGAAGAGAATGCATGTTGAGCTCGTTATCAATGGTGTCTCATTTATTCCCACGTTTACTTAATATTTCTTTATAAAGAATATCATTTCTATTCATTTTCCATTGAATTATGTGATCTGAAGAGCTCTTAAACATTATAGATAGTTTGTGTTTCTGGTGTAGTATCAAACTTTATTTATCTAGCTTAATTTACTGTTGTGTGTTGAGCAGTGGACGAGGTTAAAGCCAAAGGAAAAATGCATTCTCGGTCAGCGCCGTATGACATCACTTTGTAGGCCAAAGCGCTGAAGCGAGTTAGCATTTTAGCACTTACGTCACAAAGTCAATGGGTTTTTTGAACAGGGTTTTGGTTAAATGGCTGAACTAAGGTCTGTGGTGGTGAACAGAGACACTTTCGAGTTTTATTCTACGACATAAAATACATAAATAATACCCCACTCGTGGTTAATGTGGTTGCTAACAAGTGGCTAAATGGGACTACTAAATGGGAGTCTGGCGAGGAGATTAAACATCACGCTGAACAGGTCAGCTCAGTTCGCTTTTACAGCCTCATTATGCTCATAATTGTGCTCTTATAAACTATTCTAACTCAAACATTCTGGGAAAATGTTTTTAGATAAAAACTTAAAGATTTGTCTGAAACTTAGTGATGGTGACGTTGAATATGTGGGACCGCGGTGTAACTAACCCTAACTACATTTAGCCTAGGCTTCAAAATTCATAAAAGCTGTAATCTGTGAGAATTATCTTGATGGACAAACATGTAAGTATCAAACTTTTGTTGATCACAGAGCTTCGTTTCTAGCGATAATCCAAAAGCCTATGGAAAATCCTTTTGTTTTTTTTGTCGAGGGAACCAGTGTGATGCTAACAGCCGACCGGCCTACAAAGTGACATCATACCTGCACCACTCTATTGCGCAGCCGTGAATTGGCCAAAATAGATCAATCGTTTTGCATTTGATGAAAGCACAGTTTGTTGGAGATTCACTTCGCTTTATCATGTCGCACTCATTATGAAAGGGCCTCAAGACTATGATATAGTAAACTAAGGCCTGGTTTCACAAAAAGACAAAACAATGGCACTGATTCTACATGTTGTCACTTCTTGAGTCTCTCCATTATTGCCCTATTTCAGTTTAAACATAAAAGGCAGAACAGTTTCTGACATTTCAGTTCTTGTCTGCAGGTAATCGGAGCTGCTCCGTAGAGCCCTGCGCGGGACTGTTTTCATCATCCCGCTCCCGCCCGCGCCCGCCGAATTTCTGACCATTACCGCCCGCTCCCGCAACGTATGTGTTTCACTCCCGCCCGCTCCCGCAATATGTATGTCCACTCCCGCCCGCACCCGCAAAACTCTGAGAATTTATTCCCGCACAATAATAGAGATGCATTGATTTTGTGTCTTCTCCCGTCCCGCAGGAAAAAACACATATTTGTATTGCTATTATTAAAGAGATTCATGGGGTTGTTTGTTTCGTTTCCCTGGCCGGCATAGCCTACTGGACACATACACACAGGATAATGGAGGAAATCGAGTGTGCTGTTTTTGGATGGTTTTGTTTTCGTTTTTGCTGTTTTTTATTCAGGATACTCTGTCTTGCGCGTGCAATGATGACGTAGTGAATAGTGATGCTTCTCTCTGAACAATCAGCAGTCTGCCGTGTTTTCACGTCACATTTTAGTATCGCCTAAGCTCGCTCAGAACCTCGCCGGAGGTGGTACGAAAAAAAGTACCGGGAAGCAGATACAGTTACAACTTTTACACAGTGGAAAACCAAACAAAGGCGAGGCGAGTCGAGTCGAGCCGAGCCGAGCCAGGCTGGTACTGTGTAGTGGAAAAGCGCCATTATTGACATCTCCATCATGTTGCAAGGCTACCTCCCGATCCCGCAGTGTTTTTTTTAGCCGCCCATTCCCGCCCGCAGCAAAGTTCAAACCGCCCGCTCCCGCGAGATTTGCGTTGGGTCCCGCGGGACCCGGCGGGACTCAATCCCAATGCAGCCCTCTACTGCTCCGCCCTCTGTGCCGGGAGCAGCAGCTCATTTGCATTTAAAGGGACACACACAAAACGTCACGTTTTTGCTCACCCTCAAAAAGGGACAATTTTAACATGCTGTAAAAAATAATCTGTGGGGTATTTTTTAGCTAAAACTTCACATATACACTCATCAGAGACTTATTTTACATCTTGTGATTATACCACCCCTTTAAGATAGCCTATGTAGGTGCAAGTTGCTTTCAGTTAAAACAGCTCAAACATGCATTTATTCTGGGACTAGGTCAAGGCAAGCCTTGCCTGTGAAACCGGGGGTAAAGCTACTAACCTCAAATTTCATGCAAACACCAAGACTGACCAAAGCCTTGGCCTGGAGTTTCAGGATGAACTGAAATCCCTCACACACCATCCACTCTCGTTCATCCTCTGAAAAATAACAGAAGACATGAGATCATAAAAAGGACTGTTTGTAACTCTAAATGTCTCATACCATCTTATCAAGATAGAAGACTGACCCGATCTCTTTCTCTTGGGTTTCTTTACTTGTGAGATCCTGCTGTATTTACAATAAAGGGCGGTGGAATCCACCACCTCCCTTGTTTTCTAGGGAAAGATGTAAAATTATAAAGCATTATTTCATTAATGTTTTGGTCATTTGCATTACTGGATGAAGGCCGTTTTAATTAATTAATAACCGGTGTTTCCATGACAGTGAGAGCCCCGGATATCTAATAGTTTTTGTCTATTTACCAACCTCGATCACATTGTGGCAGTTCTTGCAGAAGAAGTGACCCCCATCTGAAACTCCCCAGTCCACAGCGGAGCACTGGCCACATGGCTCACTGAATCCATCCTGGAAGAAGAGTCCAGCGGTAACATCATCATAAGCTCACATATCGAAATACCAGTGCAGATCGCCAAACAACACTAACTTCAGGAGAAACTCACAATAAGTTCGTCCATGATTTTAATTAAAGGTTCAGAAAACTTCCATATCAAATCCTGCGCACACAGTTTGTTTGCAAGCAGCGTAGGAAAACACGCTTTCAAAATGGCCACCAATACATATTTTTCATAATAAAAGTCCAAGTCAGCAATTTTATGAGGCTTAAAAATTTGTTTTACAACTTTAGGTCATTTTATTATTGTTAATATTCATTATTTTGTTTTATATAATATTTTATATAATATATTATTTATATAATAAATGCATTTGTTTTTATATGTGCCTAATGTAAGAAACTGTGTAATGATTGGTATATATTTATTTATTTTATATAATTAAATATAAATTACAATAAATACTTTAATAGAGAAGTTAAAATGAGTAAAAAGCGTACTAGCTCATAATAATGCATTTTTGCACACTGTATGTACACTGTATGCAAAGAATTCAAATTATTACCCCTTATTTTACATATTTATTTAAAATTTGTTTTATTATTATTTATATTATTTTATCATCCTATTTTATACATAGGCCTAATGATATAATTGTACATAGGCCTAATTATATTAATAATATAACTATATTACATATTTATAAAACTCAATAAATAATTATTTGTTCTTTATTTTTTTTATTTTACTTGCACAGCACTCTCTCGTGTATGTAGAAATAAATAATTATTTTATTTTATTTTATTCTATTATTTTTTGTAGGCTACAATTTTTATTATGTTATGTTATCAATTGCTATCATTAATTTACGTACTTTTGTTTGTTTGTTTGCACCAATGTTTTGCTTTGGCAATACAAATGCATACTTACTCTCTTTATGTCTCTCCTGAATAATTTGACATATGTCATCATGGACAATGAACAGTAGATGGCGTATAAGTGCATGAATCTGTCAGTGCCTTGGGGGTGTAAACAATATCATAGTAGGCTACTCCATACCTGGACTGCATCCGCTCCCCCCAAATTTCCTTCTCTAAAAGACCTCAGCACATTCTCTTCCTATTGCTCTCCATGACGACAGTTATATGGCTAAATAGTGTCCTTGTCTGTATGACTGTGTTATTATTACACTGTGGAAGACCCAAGTAAATGTTTTGCAGTATTCATATCAAACATTACCGTTTTATGACATTTCTCCTGCCACGTATAGGCTAAGCACACCATATTTTTGAATATGATTCATGAACATTTCTGTCCAGATTATGCATTTAAAGTTCAAAATGAAGATCTGCAGGGAATTTTAACACATTAGCAGCATTTATATGGGACAGACAAATTAAAGGGGGGCTTAATGTGCATTTGTCTTTTGTGTGCGCCTATGTGTTTTTTTCTTTTTTTCTCGCCCACTTGGGCTTCAGCAAAGCAAACCTCCCTTCCTCCTCCCCACTTCTTTGAAGAAAGCTGCTTCTTTCACCAATGGGCCAATTTCATGGTTTACTGCCTCCCATGCTTTCTGTTGTGTTCTCTATGCAAAACGCAGCATTGTTGCCAATGGAAATCAGGAATAGTCAGTAACTGCAGGTGGTATTATTCCTGACAGTAATAATACAGCGGATTGCCTATGGCACGTTTTACATCCCCACAGACGTTGCATGGCGTGGATAGAGATAGTGGGAGGCTGTGGGCGAAGAGAAAATTATACTTGAGTGTCACTCACTTGGTTCCTATCTGGTATAAATATTACATGCTCTCACTGCTTTTCCCATCACGACTCTGCTTCCTGCTGTTCACGGCAGCTAAGGTTAGCCAAAACACAACACAAAACAGCCACTGCTTGCTGTGAGCTGCACCATACAGTAGAGGGAGATACTTCATCTGTAATTAGAGCCTATGAAACAAAATTGACTATCATAACACTTATGTGTGAACGCCTAAATGTGTATGTGTGTATGTGTAGTTTTTTTTACCAATTCACTGGAAATGTCTGTTTCTTTGTAGTTAAAACCTAACCACAAAACAATATTTGCTTTCATATTTAACACTTAATATAAACTTAACACTCGACATGTGTAGGCCTAGCACAGGTAAGATGTCTGCTAGATCTGGAGATCTGGAAAACATCTCCAGTGTAAATACATCTGATAAACCTCTTAGAAAGAGTAGTTTTACATACATTCTAAATATCTTAAAGACATCTTCTGAATGTCTATATGACATCTGATGTCTCAGAGACGTATTGCAGATGAGCAAACACTCTTGCAGGTGTAAATGCAGACATCAAATAGACATCTCTAAGATGTTTGTGTGTTATCGTGTTGGAACAACTCGACCAATTCAATTGATGAGCCATTACGCTGCAACCGTTCCGATCAATTCAAACTTAAACTGTTTAGACCGATTCAACCAATTCTCAGAAAAGTTCTCCGTTTCTCTGTTATTAACCTAACCATGAAAATAGCAATAACACCCAGTACATGTGCATGCACCGCGAAAGATTTTGGAAGAACTTCAGTCTCAACCGTTTCGGAGTGAGTCAATACGCTGGAACTGTTCAGAATTCCGATCAATGTGATCTAAAACCGGTTCGGTCAGTCTAATAAAAACAACCAACCCAAAATAGTCATTGATTTTCGAATTGCCCTTTGCTTGTTCTCCGGCCAACAGAAAATATTACACATTAAAAAAACAACATTTAAGCCTGTTTTTAAGATTACTCGATCATTCAATTGTATAAAATAAAATCCCATCTAATTCAATTAAATAATCCCTAAATATTATTCATATTATGAAATAAGAATTTTAAATGAGTTAAAAAACAATAGGCCTAGAGCTTTATTGCATCTTTTTTGCTGAAATGCTGTCAAGAAGAAAATCCAGAAAATAGCAATTCTCAACTAAACAAACTTAGAAAAGCTACATGATTTAAAATTAGAAATGTAGTGAAACTAATTTAAACTAATTTTACCGATGTTACACCACATCACTGTTAACCAGTAAACCTCTCTTGGTCAACCAGCTTCAGCAGAAAGACATTTTTGTTGGTGAACAACATAGTTTTGCTGGTCCAAAGAAAAGACCAGCACAAAACCAGCATAAACTAGTTATTCTTTTCAGCAGGTTATCAGTCTGTCCGGGCAGCATTATTTGATGAGTTGGGATAAATGCTGCTATGATGCAATAATGTTATTAATGTTGCCACGCACTGTATTGGCATACTAAAACCTTCTATATACACATTTCTGTCATAACAACTCTCGGAGAGATTAGCATGTAATGGATGTGGTAATGATTGTTAATGTATTTGTTCTTGGCGGAATAGGCGCTGATGCAGAGCAAGTGCCGAGAATATACTGGCAATACATTCACATACATTGCTGTGAGCATGTAACAGACATGAATAACCCCCGTAGCAGATCTATACAGGTGGAGCTGGGGAAGGGGGAGGGTTTAGCGCTATGTAGATGACAATGTGATCGCTACCAATTGAGTTATGGACCTCAGCCTGCACCATCAAGACTTTCTTGCCAGAACTTGGTATTGCAGTATTAACTAATTAAATTGGAGCAAATATAAACACATATAGCCTACACTATTTATTAAATAAACCTAAAATATTGAATCTATAACTTAAAACATGCTTCACTTTTATAGATATTATCCATTGTCAAATACATATTTTGATATGCTGAGGTGGAGGCAGGGGAATCTTCACTCACTCTCACACACTACACACATGGAAAATCCTATTGTTGCCCACCTCAGGTCTGCATACCGTCGGGTTACTATGGCAACCACACCACGTAGTTGCAGCCGGAGCGAACGGAGGGGGTAGTTCATGCATAATCAAAGATGAGAGCATGTGCACAGCTCTCATCTCAAAGAGGCTGTCAGAACTCCTAGAATTATGCGCCCACAAAGGATCTGAGGTTTTGTGGGGTCTGGAGGATCAACCACCGTTTTTACTGAGAACAATTAAATGTAAACAGGTAAATTCAGATGATTTGAATTGACCTGTTTTAATAAGTAGGCCTATCTAGGGTTAATATGCAGAAAACTAATGCTGTGGCATAATTTTCTGATTTTATGTTCATGTATGGGGTCCCGAAACCCCAATGTTATAAAAAAAATTATATTAATTTAAATTTATTGTGGTATTAACTTGTTAAATGGCCTTGAAAATGAGAGTCAGATTGATCAATAAGCGACAAAACAACCTTGTTCTATATTTCAAATGATCTAAATGTTACACACTTTTAGCTTTACTCTTTGTTTATAATCCAGAATGTTCAAAACATAACCAGGCCTATTTGTTGTTTTCCCTTGAAGCATTAAAATCTTTATAGCTCCACTGGCCTGTAAATAATAGGCTGCATATTTCTTTTGAACAATATCCACACTTCACTGTAGTTTAAACAAGTACGGTATACACTTTCACTACATCTATGGGTGAGGCTATAGAGGCATACACACCAGATTTAAGTTCCTCCCATCACTCTGGAACAAATGACCTCATTGCCATCATTAGTCAATGCGGTAGCCTGTCAGCAGACCCGCTGTTTACTCAGCCCGCCATCACCATGGTGATAAAAGCTGCACATATTTCCCTTCTTTCAGAAATACTTTGGACAGGCGTATGTTTAGAAGACAGCAGAAGTCAGTATAGTCCCATACGTTTGCTTACACAATCTGCTGTAAGACTAACACATCTCTAGAACGCTAAAGCTCAACATACTTCCTAGAATCTCTGGATCAATGAGCTGCTCAGATTCTTCTTTTCCATGCGTATATTTATTCCTTCCAGACGGCTATTTATTCCTGCTTCACTGCAAACAAAAGACTAAAGACTTTCCTACTTCCCCACAACAGCAATATGGTCCTCAGAGCACGACCGGTAATTGACTGACGTTTTCTCTACCAGCCCCATTAGAATATACTGTGGTCAGCAGAAAGGAATGAGGCATTTCCCAGTATCCTGGGATGACCTTTGAAATACAGCTGGCTCCTTCGGCATCTGCTTCAACTTTCTACAATTGCGGGTGTTATTCATCAATAAGCTTGCAATTAATTTACGATAGCCTTCAGAACCACATATTCCCAGTAGCCTGATAAACAAATGTTTAGTATTAAGTAATAGTTTAGTAATAAGTATTATATAAAACACATGACAAAATGCAGCCAATATGCATATGCACAGCTAGTAATAAACACGATCGCATGTAGTCTAGGCCTATTTAAACTGTTTTATGTGTTTTAATTGGTTTTGAAAATTGGCTCTCAAACATGCTCTCAGAAGAGAGCAGGGAAAGAGAAGCACATGGATTTGGTTTGCGTGTGTTTAATGAAAATATCAAGCTCTCTCTCTCTCTCTCTCTTAGAATAATTCAGATTCATGTAGGCTACATTAAAACAGCAACAATAATAGAGTGCAATATTTGGGTTCAAGAAGCAAAAACTTCAGTCATTTTCTTCATAAGAAAATTAATTTTGACCCTTTCAAGACCGACCTATTGTGAGCTATTCGAGGCTGTTAGGCAATATGGTATTTGTTTCTGTTGAAGCGGTCAGCCCACATTATTTCATTTCATTATTTTATAATAATAGTGGAATTCCTGGTGGAAAAACTACATTACCCATGAATACCAAAATAGCACTTAAGCTCCGCCCACTCTCATGAAGCACTGCAAATGTCCTAATAGAGTCGATCTCGCTACGCTCTTAAAATACTGAAATATATATATATATATATATGCATATTTTGCTATAAACTTAAAAATATATAGTTTTTAATCAACATTATGTCAATGAGTAGCCTTGTTTTATATTTCTCCATAATTTTTAATTTGATTATGCTGTTCGCAATGCAGTTTTTCTGCTCAAATAACACAAAACGTATGAAATTATTTGTGAATGACGTCTATTGTTACAATGTATGAAATAATACACTGTAAAAAATTTCTAACCCTCCCAAATCAAAAATTTCAAGTGACCGATAACATCTAAATTTTTCAATTGGCCCAAGTGAAATTCTGTAAATTTAATTTTATAATTTACAGAATTTCACTTGGGCCAATTGAAAAATTTAGATGTTATCGGTCACTTGAAATTTTTGATTTGGGAGGGTTAGAATTTTTTTACAGTGTAGGAGAGGTATATGTAAAAAGTGAACAGTTGGATCAACTTAAAAAAATTACTTCAATTGGTAACACCTAAAGAAATTAAGTTTTCTCAACTTAAATTATCACGTTTTTCATGATAAAACGTGATAATTTAAGTTGAGAAAACTTAATTTCTTTAGGTGTTACCAATTGAAGTAATTTTTTTAAGTTGATCCCAACTATTCACTTTTTACAGTGTATAGACAATTTTAATAATATGACACAGGCATATTTATGTAGGCCGTGGCCTATTAGTTTTTTTTAGTGCTCATTGAACAGTAATGTGGCAGATGACCAATAGTTTATTTATTTTAATTAAGCAATATAGCATGAGAGGCCATCTTATAGGCTGTGTCTGAAACCGAAGACACCCCAGTTATTAAAGACTTCACAGAAAGCATTTTTATATAACTACATTAAAGGTACAAATACCCAGGGTACCCCTGTGAGGTCTAATATTGTGATTGGTGCATATACCCATCGGCAGATCTGGTCTCTCCTCCACCTGCTAAAGGGTCGTTCAGAATACAATACCAAGTCAGGGATAACGGGGGCTGTCTCCATAGCAACTACTGATGGACTCTACGACAATGAAAGATAGACTGTGTGAGAGAGAAAAAGAGGCAAAGAGAAGAAGAATTCTATGGTAACTAACTCCTTGCAACCAACTAAAAATAGGTCCATCGTAAGTCACATGTCTTACATTCCAATACAGCTTTTGCAGTAATTGCATAGCCTTTTATAAAACACCTCACTTGGACATACTTCATTTCTTTTGAAGATAGTAGACTAAAGAACAAAAGCTTTGTGTGGGTGGGTAGTTCATAAAAGCCTCTTCTGTTTTGGAGTGGCACACATGTAGATTTAAAACTAAGAACTATTCTACGCAAGAACATGATTTTTCTGTTCAGGTCAACTACTGTCATGACAAAGAAAATCTAAAGAGAATCTCTATGAGCAAGTTTGCATTATTCAATATGTTTATATAGCTAACTACTTTTATATCACATTTGAAGGGAACCATATCGCCCCCTAAAGCACTGAGGCTATTGCCAGAACAACATAATGGCTGTGTCCCAATTCAAAGGCGGCATCCTTTGAAGGACCCAGACTTCAAATGCCAGGCCTATTTGCATATTAACAAATTAATATGCAAATTAGATACAATGTATATTGTATTGAATGAACTACCCAATTATGGCCATTTTACCCACAAATGGCATAAAGTAAAATGGAATATTAATTCATTTCGGTATATCTTTCATAACATAGTTGAGAATAATCTTTATACAAAGTTTGGTTTAAAAAAATCCTGAAACCTAAAAAATTATTGGTGAAGAAAAAAAAAAAACACATTGTTTTTGCCTATCCATGTCATTTCATGTCTTTTTTTTTTTTTTTTTAACAACTGAGTCCTTGTGTCCACTAGAGGACATAACATATTGATAAAATATCTGTTTTTATATTTATAAAATATATATATATATATTTTTACGCTCTAAACAATGTACTGACATGGAAAAAAAAATATTCAAAAAACTTTTTTTCTGGGTCTCAGGAGGAGTGAATGGGCATCTGTGTACTGTAGACAGTTTCAGTGATTATAATGGGTTTGCTGCTTTTGACGAGACGCTCTCATCCGGTGTACTGAACGCCACTAGGCGGGGCCTATGGTACGATTATGTAAAACTATTCATCGATGTTTTGCTCTGGAGGAATATGCAAATGCATTTGCCTGTGTGACATCAGAAGTCCCCCAATATCCAAATGAGCTGTTTTTGGAAATTGATTAAAATGCTTTGTTTATAGTGAGGAGGACATTTTAAGCTCTGAAACTTGCAGGATGTTTTAATTATAGGACTTAGCAGTCCGGTACATTTCCTCCTTTCTTCTAGCACTGTTGAATCCTGAAAAAAAAAATCACAAGTATCACAACTCTGTATAGTTTTCAACATTGATAATAATAAGAAATGTTTCTTTAGCACCAAATCATCATAGGCTATTCAAATGATTTCTGAATGATCATGTGACACTGAAGACGGAAATAATGAGGCTGAAAACTTTGCTTTAACATCACAGGAATATTTTACATTTTAAAATATATTAAAGTAGAAAACAGTTATTATTGTAATCATATTTTCTACTTATACTCGAGTCACCAAATAATAGTTTTCATTCGCTTCACAACATCTCAGTTTTATTTTTACATTCCTGATGATTCTTAATTCTAGGAAGATTGTTTTAATAAGCATGAGAGAAGCATCTGGTGATTCTGCAGTGAGAAGGTGATTTATCTGTAGATTAAAGTGCCAAGCGTTTGGTTACCACAGTGCTTTACTCTTCTTTCTTCACAGGGGACTGAAATTATTGCCATGGCTTTTGACCCATTTACTTGAATAGCACTTTCACACATCAAAGGGATTATCAAGTTAGACATTAACCTGCAATTCAGTTTGATAACCTCTAGAAAACACAAATAGTATATACTGCAAAGTATCTGTTTCTATAGAGATGTCTATGTTTAATATTTCTGCTGCATAGGTATTGACATGCATTAGCTAGAGTAAAGCACCATTATTTTATGATTACTCTGCTGGTAGTCATGTACTCACAGATTAATTGCATCAGTGGGTGAGGGTCAGAACAAAGGATCACTCAGTCTTATTTGTCATCATTGTTAATGTAAAGTTTTGTGGCTTTTAGTCACTAGAATTCTCAGGCTTGTCAGAATGTTATGACACCTGCCCACACGCATGAATAATGCAGCCTTTATTCCTTAACCACACACATCTCACCCATCTCTTGTTAGCTACAGGATGATTGTGTTTATATGTGTCAAAGTGTTTGTGGGTAGAGGAGAGCGGTTTTGAAATGGCATTCCAACATAAAGAGACATCATGTGTGCAATTTTCCTGTTGTTATTTACAGATAATCAATGAGGAACAGGTGTGTCTAATAGGAAACCATGGTAACAAACAAAGTATGAGAACTCAGGAAAAGACTATGGGCACGTTTACAACGATGAACTAAAAACAGAAAACGTTTTTTTTGCATACAGATGACAACATTGTCAAACGGATCCGTGAAAACGATTAAAGACGCTGTATTATGCTGCCAGGCCAGTAGCTGGCGAGGTCATTTTGTAAAGAAAAACTATGCGCCTATAGACTGAACATGTAATACACATTTGTATGACTTCACCATTTTCACTAATTCACGTTTTTGTAGTTTACAACGAGACAATAACGTTTTTCAAAAACGTAAACTTTGAAGCCCGTTTTCAAAAGTTTGCGTTTTGAGGCCCCCAAAATGTATTTAGTTGAAAACAGTGTCATGTAAACGGCCCATAAGAAAGTGAAAACTAGACATTGAAACTAAACAGAATATGATAATGAAACTAAACAAGACATGATCGTGACAGACAGTGCCAAAAATGTTCAAAAATATTCATCCGTTTGGCATCTAAACAGAAGTCATTTTTTGCAGTTTGGTAACAATAAATGGCCTTTTTAGACGTTGTGAGATCTGAAACTGACAGCAAGTAGAAGAAAGTGAAGAAAGCCAGAGCATTATAGAGATATTCCACCCAAAAATGAAAATTATGTCATCCTTTACTCACCCTCATGCCATCTCAGATGTATAAGACTTTTTGAAAAATACAACATAATGCGAGTGGATAGTAAAGTTGATTCTTCAAATCAAAAACAATGCAAAACGAACACAATGGTAACCCATGTGACCCCAGTGGATTAATCAATGTCTTCTGAGGCGAAATGATGGGTGCAACATCATCACACTGCGCTCACACAAGTAGTAACAGGGAAAAATCACTTCTCGTGTGAGATTCACAACGTGCTAACGTCAAGCATGAATTTATTGAAATATTAGTTTAAAGCTTTAGGGGGAGACCGGGTAACGTTATGGTTGTAACACTTTTTGCTTCAGTAACTATAACTCACTGAATTCTGTAACTAGAGTTCTCAAACTTTTATACAAAGTACCCACATGTGTTCACTACAAATGGCACCAATTCAATCCTCTACAAGAATATCACAGACCTTGTGAGTTGGTGTCAAATACATTAGGTACCTTCGTTACAACCTACCCCAATACCGGGGTAGGTTGTAACACATGCTGGGGTTAAGTTGTAACAATTACACAAAAGAAGCAAAAATGGTGTTACAACCCACCCCACCCCTGTCAGTCACTGTTTAGCTAGCTGTATTAGCATACTGGTTTGAAATTAGCAGGGGAAAACTGCATCACATTTTGCCTAAGAAACTACATTTTAATCTAATATAAGTCAAACTTATTTATCTGCAATAGTTTAGATACTAGACAAAAAATAGTCTTGGTCAAAAAATGTACTTTCTTACCTCAAAATCAGTTTTTTCTCGATAAGTTCAGATTGTGTCAGTTTTCAGACTTGACAACCACCATGCATTGTCAGGGAGACAGTAGGTAAACATTAAAATGATCACATGACTCCTATCTTATCCCCAATTGGTGGAAATGGTGGTGTTACAACTCTCCCCGTGTTACAACCATACCCGGTCTCCCCTATTAAAATATTACTTTTAAACGATAGTTTATAGTTTCAAAAATTTAAAATATCAACAGGTTATTTTTCTTACTTTCACCTGTCATTCTGCTTCAGAAGACATTATTGATTCGTCCACTGGGGTCGTATGGGTTACCATCGTGTTCGCTTTGTGTGGTTTTTGAAGCGTCAACGTTTGGGTTAAAACACACTTTTATTATAATATGAGTCACTTGCAGAGATGGATTATTTTTCTAAAAATCTTTCAGTGTTCATCTGAGAAAGAAAGTCATTAACATCTGGAATGGCATGAGGGTGAGTAAATAATAAATAATAATTATCATTTTTGGCTTGAGTATCCCTTTAATAGAGCCCAGCATAACTCCATCTTTCCATAAAGGGGCGGAGTCGAAACGACCTCATCGTTTTGACTCCGCCCCTTTATGGAAAGATGGAGTTATGCTGGGCTCTATTAAAGGGAGACTGCAAAACTGTGGTGGAGAATTCTCTGAGGAGAATCTGTACACTGTGCATGCGCTGACAGCTCTCACACTTCATTATTCAACACATACAAACACTCACACACACACATACTGAGAGCACAGAAAAGCTCTTTGGGCTTTTGAGAGGATGTATTTTTAGAGTGATGAAATCTCATGACCAGACTAAAGCTGCATGTCTCCCTAGATTCTTTGCTCTAGGCACTGTCCTTCCACCAACTCTAACTCGCTCCCTGAAGGTTAAGCTTCTTTAAGTGTCCTGTTTTGTTTTATAACTCATCTTCTGTGTCCCATATAATGGGAGTTTGTATTTAATTCATTCAAAGTGTCCAGCTGCCATTGTTTCATCTGTTATGCAGAAGGTGATTTTTTTCATATTGTAAAAATCTGTGTGAACTACAGTGCTGCAGCAATATTAAAAAAAACCCTTCTTTAATATATGCTTTATTCAGAAATTCACTGTATGTGGGCAGAAGCAGCAACACAGTATGTGTGGGATCCTGAGCTTTCTCAAAAATGAGATAAAACATGAGTTATTGATAGTCAAATCTTCAGTCTCTTCAGAAGGACCCAACAGAGAGTCCTCAAAGCCATTACACATTTGAACAGAGACATAAGGGGAAGCCGCACAAGGGGATCCAGTCTATGATTCGATTAGTAAACAAATTACTCTTATACGAATCGGTTCTTATAAATTACTCTCAAATGTTCATATAAATTTGAGGTATGCCACAATATATTTCTGTAAATTAATATAAAAATACTATAGGCTACTTTATTCATGTGTATAACATGTCCATGTGTATTGATATAAAATGTAGGCCATTATAATTGCAATTAATATAATTTTCACATTTAAAAATGCCCTAAACTATGTGATCAATGTCTGTTATGTAACTGTCACACGCTTGGACACAATGATCAGAACTGAGGCAAAACTCAAACAAGTTTATTTGGAGATATGGCAAGAACACAATGCATAAACAGATGAGTGATGATACTTGAGGTCGTTAGTAGATGAGACACTTGTATTGTTAACTTTGAGTCTTTGCATTACAGAACTGTTGGAGCACACACACACACACACACACACACACACACACACACACAAGGGAACCACGCTGAGACGCAGGATGACTGGAAGACGACTTGGATGATTGGAAGATGACTAGCGATCGACTTGGATAAGGTAACAGCACTAAATAGCAAGTAAGGAACATAAAGCAGGTACTTAGTGTGTCAGATGAGGTCAGACATGGTGATGAGGGCTAGGGGTTGGCACAGTGACTCAGTGGGTAGCACTGTCGCCTCACAGCAAGAAGGTCCCTGGTTCGTGTCCTTTCTGTGTGGAAAATTCTCCGAGTTGCCCCGGTTTCCCCAACAATCCCACAAAATGCAATATAGGTGAATTGAAGATGCTAAAATTGTCTATAGGTGTGTGTGTGTGTGTGCGCGCGCAATATGTATCATATGGCAAGAGATGGCCATAGAATCACCAAGAGTTGGATATAACTGAAATGGTAATAGCAGAATATCAAGCATTATACCATTTTTTTTTTTTTTTTTTTTTTTTTGCAGACCTTTTTTGACAGGTTTTTGCTTAATTGGCTTAATATGCTATTTATGTTGAAAGAAAGAAAGAAAGAAAAAAAGAAAGAAAAAAGAAAGAAAGAAATGCAGATGTTGTGTACTTTATATTGCACATAGTATTGTATATTGTACTATATTGTTTACATATTTCTAATAGTTTTTTTGTGTAGGCTATGTCAAACTTCAAGCTTTTAAAACTACTTCAAACTTTCTGGTTAGGCTTTTTCAAGACAACTTAAAGTTTGTCAACAAACTTTTTTATCTAATTGTAAAGTGTTACCGAATTATATATGGTAAACATTATGTAGGCTACACATGTTACAACGCTGCATGATTCAAGCAGATAGATAGTGGCTGTTAATGCATGAAAATCCAAATTCAGCAACAATCACCATCTTTATTCTAATTTGAAGGGCTTTGATAACATATCTGTTAAAATAAAAGACATTACGAATTAAAAAAGACTGAAAATAAGCACACGTTTGTGCGGGTAGCGAATATTTTCAATTTCCAACAAAACTTGTTATTAATTATTTAATTAATTATTAATTATTGGGGGGGGGGGGGGGGGGGGGACACGTCCCCCGCGTAATCTACGCCCATGGGTAATAGGTATGGCTATGAGTTCCAGGTGTGTGTGGTTTGGTGCCAGGGAGGATGATGGAAAATGCAGTCTGTGATCTGTTATTTTAGGCGTCTTTTGTTGTATTTAGCTGTAATCATGATAGCTCCATTTCAACTCCCGCACTTTTTTTTTACCCGCAAAAACCACAGCGGGACTAAACTCAGTAAAAACGTTTATTTTTTTCACACTTATTATGCAATGGGGGTGATGTGCAGTATTTAACTGGCTGAATTATGGGCCTATAATGAAATTTCTATGGCACAAATAGAATAAAGACCACAACAACAACAGAAGGTATGCGATACAAATGGATTAGTAGAGTTAGTGTTGACAGAACTATAGTGACCCCTAAGTCAGTCATCTCAGTGAGAGTAATACGATCTGATGGCTTTGGAAAGTTAAAGTACTTATGTGTTTATTTCATATCTAAGAAGGTTATTCCCTAGTCAGGCTGTTGTGTGTGTGCATTTGATGATCACCAGATGAAAACCTGATTGAATTATGGCCAATATGATGTGAAGTCCCACAAAAAATGGAGGAAACCTGCTCTGTCTGTTTGAGCATTCTCAATAAATATTTCATCACCCTGAGAGCTGATGCTCGCATTGAATGTGAGTGGTCTACGGACTCCATATGTGGGCTTTCCCTTTCACTCTCTCTTGGACTGAGAGGCCCGATGGAGCTCTGCCAAACTAGAGCACCATGTGCTATCAGGGTCTGGATAGAGAAGATTTATGCACTGAATGGAATTGCTGCAAATTCATGCTTGTATGCCCAAGAACAAACCAAAGGAATGTTTGACTGTGTGTGAGTCAGTGATGGAAAAAAATATTCCTTTGTGTATTTGTGTACATCTGACAGAAACCACAGCAAAGTGTTAAGCCTTGCCTTTGGCTCAAATGACCAGATGCAGGATGTGATAAAGCATTTGTCTGCTAATGTTACATGTTATGCTTGTGATCACAGATTGTACTTATATAACACAGTGTAGGCAACAAAAGCATTAGCTGGAAGCACCATGGGCAGTCAGTTTCTCTTTAAACAAGAGAATGCTCATATACGCACCAGAAATGTGGTTTTAACACTGATCCATATTTTGTATTGTTGAAGAAGCTCCCTTATGATTTGAGATTTACAGCTAATTCAAGAGATTGTGCAGACATTTAAACCCCGTCATTGCTTTTTTTGCCAGCAAAAACATGGATTATATAAAACGACTTCATATTACGATTGGCTTCAACTTGCCAATATTCTGTAACATTGTTACTTTTCTGACATGTCGCATTTTTCTGAGGATGTACAGAACCTCATGCATGCAGATGTAAGAAGAACATTCACAGCAGACATATTTAGCATCAGTGCTAAATACTTTAACAGCTTCTGTAAAGTGATAAATGAAATATGACGGCCAGGAGGAGCATACTGACAGAGCCAGAAATGAGGGCGATAACTTGTGCCCAAGCGTTATACATAAAAGCAGTGATGTGACACCAAGAGTTTCCATCTACCTCCTGCTTTTGGAAGGCCCCAGAAATTTGACAGGGTTATGCTGTATTCTCCAATAACATCAGAAACTGTTAAATCAAGGTTAGAGTCATACACTTGTACCTTGAGGGGTACAATGGCTTGTCACTGGGGCTGTACCCTCAAGGGTACAATATTGTACCTTAACCTTTAAAAGAAACGGTACATATATGTACCTTTTAATGCTTTTTGACCCTCAAAAAGGTACATATATGTACCTTGAGGTCCAATAATAAGCCCTATGGGGTACGTTAGTGTAGATTGTACCTTGGGGGACAGAAATGGACTCCTACTGTACCCCTATTTCTGACAGAGTACCATTGCTCTTTAATTTCCAGCTTGCTCATATGAAGTCAAGCTGAAGCTATGAGTGTGAGAGATTAAATGAATTGAGATGGTGCCAGTGGTGAAAATTAACTATTGCCAAACTTTTCAAAATGTGCCCATACAAGCTTAGCCTGATCCCAGAATGAGACATTGGCAACAGCCCTAAGACACATTCTTTTTACAGTTTATATGATGGCGACGTCTGACCGAGGCGAAGCCGGCATGCCGAGGGAGCCCGGTGCAGCAGTAAGCCCGATGGTCCCTTGTGGAGCGAAGGTGGAGTCGTCGAGGTGGAGTGATGGGATCAGCGGCTGGAGGCAGATCCAGGGGACCCACTCGCCCAGGGGTAGAGGTGGATCCACGTCACTGTGAGGAGGCGGAGGAGGAACAGAGGCTCACAGCAGAGACTGTGTTGCAGCCATTTAAGTCAATTTATTTGGTTTCATATCTTTGTTACAGTTTTATGTTATTAATTGTTTGTTTTGTTTTAATTTAATCTGTTAATTAATAAAGAAAATCTAGAAAATGGGATATGTCATAAAGGGCGTGGAAATGGATTGAATACAATATGTCGGGAGATATTAAGTGGATCGGAGGCGATTTTTCAAAGTTTTTGCGTTTCGTATAATTTGTACCTTAATTTCAGTTGATGTTTTGTAAATCAATTATCTGGATTTAAATAAATAGGAAGAAAAACAACGCTTGGTGGAATGAAGTGAGTAACAAAACAAGCCCACTACCATGCTTCCGCGGCCTTGAGAAAAGGCCGAAACAGACTGGGTAGAAGGACTGGCTGAGGTGTGGAGAAAAGGCGGGAGAGGGATGCTGGGTGGGATCCATAGATATGAATATGAAGAATCTGATTCAGGTGGAATAAGGGGGGCAGGGAATAATCCGCTCCAAAACAGTGGCAGGAGTGTGGGCGGGGCTCAACTCCATTCCCTCAATCTCCACTAAAACTCCCACGGCGATGGACAATGTGGCTGGCTCACACACCTGGTCAGACATGTCCTTCTGGCGCTAGCTCTCCGTCTGCGGTGGGCTCGGGTGTCTTGTCCATCTCACATGGTGGTGTCTGGCTGGACTCTGGGTTGGGAGTGGGGCTTGTGTCCTCAGGGCTCTAGTCCATTATGCACCAGTACCCACTCCACATAGCGAATTCCTCACGGGGACCGTTCGCTGACAGGCGTGCCTTTGCTCGCTCAGGCTGGCATGATAGAAGACGTTGAGCGAGCAGTCGTCATAGTGTGTAAGGCACGCCAGATCTAAAAAGTCCTGGGTATAATCCCCCGGTGAATGGTCCATCTGCTCCAGGCATAACAGTCTTACTGCGAGCAGATCCATGGTGAAGGGGGGAATGAAACACAAATATTCAAAATCACACACACACAAAAAAAAAAAGCTGAACATAAGTCTGGCATTCTGTAACGTCTAAGTCCAAGGGCAGATTCAGTAGTTCCAAATAACAACCGGATTTATTAAATGAGCGCTGACAACATGAAACAGCGTGATAACGTGACAATACCGGACAATGAGGGAGAAGAGGTGATAAATACACAATGGTGATGAGCATGATGACAAACAGCTGTGATGATAGATTAGTGTCCATGGAAACTGATGAGAGGCGGGAAACTTGAACAAATGAAACTAACTGAATACAAACTTGACAGTAATAATTTGTTTATTTGGTTATGAATCACATAGCATCCACATAAAACAAAGGTGGCTCTTGTAAATTTATACATAAAATCAAATCACAACACAATTTGTGAGGCAGCCAGAGAGTGCTGTGTATGCGAACATCAATATAATCAAAGGCTGAAACCAGATAAATAATAGAGGAAAGCATAAAGGAAATTTCAACTGCTGCCTTGACAAAGTGGAGAAATGGGGGAATGATAAGATAATAGCCCCCAGAGATGCCCATTCAGCTGTGTTGGATCGCAGGTTCACAGAGGACATGCACAGGCACATTCAAGACATCAGCAGTCTTGAAACACCACACTGAATCTTATTCCATATGCTTCTTCAGGTTTCTGTTGAACGAGTCTTGTTTTTCTGGAACATCCCTTTGGATGCTGTAACACTGCTGCAAGGAGGGGTTGAGAGAAATTTTAAATAGAAACTATTGTACGTGGCCATGATAACAGGTCTAAGTATCCTTTGTTTCCAGGCAGGTTTTCAGGAGATGAGACAACGCCCTGGGACATTTTTCCTTCTTAACCATTACGTAATAATGCTTGCCTGTGCAGACAGTGTGAGCCGACAGCCTGACTGGTCCACTTCGTGAACGCGCATGACAGCAGACGGGCTGGGAGGCGGTGGAGGGAAAATTGGAGAGGGTGTGAGCAATGCAATATGCATTTCACTAAAAGGCTTAATCTTGCTCTGTACTCATATATCTCAAAATGATGTGTTCTTCATCATGCACTGCCCAATTTTATTGATCCAAAAGATTGGTTCATTGACAAAAGGTGGATTTTTAAATACTTGATCTAACATTAATATATTTTTTTAAATGTTGTAGGTTTATTTTGCTAATGAGAATACCTATACATTTTTAGATATATATTTAAGACCAAAAATATAATATCATTCCATATAATTTATTCATTTATCAGATGCTTTTATCCAAAGTAACTTACAAATGAGGAATACAGGCAATTCATCTAAAGGATGCAAAAACACGAGAAGTGATGGTAATATAAAGTTTCAAACATTGTCCAGAATAGTACAAGCTAGAACAGGGAGGGATATAAGAAATAATAAAAACAAAGAAAAAGAATAATAATAATTATTATTATTATAAAATCAGAAATTCACAGGTAAGTGTTCATGGAAGAGAGGATTTTTGATTTTGTTGAAGGTGATAAAAATGTTGCAAAAAAGTTTTCATATAAAGCTGCCAAATAAAAAGTGAGAAAAAATGAATACCTTGAAATGAAATGAATACTCGTATTTACTAAGTTAGTGATATTTAAGTAATACAAGCAAAATGATGATTCATAAAGTACTTGAAAGTTATTCAAGAAACATCTTTCTATTTCAAAAACATTTTTATATGGTGAAAAGATTATGCTATATCACTTTTGCTATATATATATATATATATATATATATATATATACTGTATATATCGCACTATATGCTCTTCTGACTGCCTTTAGATTTACATGATTTTTAATAAAAACAATATTGTTTTACCATTTCCTGTTACACAAATAATGTTGCTCAATCAGTATTATTAGTAGTATTATTATCAATATTATTAAAAAAAATATTCATCATATATGATATGTTATTTATTTTAGGACCAGAAAATAATATAACCATAATCATAAAACCAGCTTTTTGAAAGGGTGGCCTACTTCACTGGAGACATCTCACTTATCTTAGGCTTTTCTAATCAGGGAACACTTTCCCTCTCCCTCTTTCTCTTTCCGCTCTTTATGAATGTTTTACAGCCCTGAGGCCAGAGAGGGTGCAGCAGTTCAGAAACTTCACATAAATGCCCAGCACTCATCATATGCCGACTCTCACACATTCTCAACAGCTCTCAGGCTCCATGTGAGTGTTAGATAAGACAGGTATAGGCTATGAGTGCTTAGAAGGAGGCTCAGTGTATTACTGCTCTCTATCACTGTAATATCCCCTTATCATTTTAAGCCTCATAGGAATATAAAGTGAAGTAAATAGAAGTATAAAGTGGAAGATTTAGAAAGATAGCTCTATAAAGTGGTGTAAGATTTAAAACAGAAGGTAATGCATGGTCTATTAGCATCTCTGTCACCGTGTGTTCCTGCTATTCAGTAAATTATGATCTGGCTTGAAGACTCAGTGAAAGGTAAGTATTAAGCATTGCATCATGGAGTTGAGGAATGCCATGTCATGAATCAGAAAGGCCCCATTCAGTTTTTAAAACACTATACACCCTTCCAGTCCATGGGGCATAACAATCGGATGGGATTACAGGGCAAGAGATCATTCCCGGTAACCGATCTGCAGTTTTTCCTGTTTTAGAGCAGCCACGTGACCTATTGTGAAGTCAGACCGGAGCCAAGTGTGACCTGGAGCAAAAGGTCCTCTATTTTCAATTCAGTCCCCATTTTATTCCCTTTGCTGGACCAGTTTTGGGTACAGTTTTAAAATTCAAGTTTGAGTGCTTCTTTTCTTTAGAAGCATTTACTGTCTTAGACGGAAAAAAAGTGATCAGAACTCTTAAGTCGGACATAATGAATATGGTTCATTGGCATGAACACAAAGTAAGTGGTAATTTACAACCACTTTGCAGCCATTTTCAGACTCTGGTTGATTCAGTCATTGTACATATTAAGTGCAACATAATGTATGTCTGTTCTCTGTAAACTGGCACAACATTACTGAAAACATTTATAATGCATGGATCTTCAATTAAAGTAATGGACAGTTGAGCTCTCTGCGTGGCATTTAAAATTATGCACATCCTAAACTACCTCTTATTATATAGAAGAGTATTAGATGCATATGGGAACATTCAAATTTTACTTCAATCATATAAAATATATTATCCCAAAGCTCTGATCATGATCCATAAACATGTACATAGGCAGCCTAAATGTGGTGTGTGGCCTACATATTTTTTTGCAGACACCTTCTTATCAAAGCAATGCATACATAGATCCTCCATGTAGCCAATAGTGTTTATGACAGTTACCTAAGCAGATTATTATAATAGTTAAGTGCCAATAAGAGCACTATGCAAGCACTATTGCAAACAGCGATACATGATGAATGTTTAGACAAAATACGACGTAAAAGTGGATATAACATATTTACAATGTTGTGTGAAACATTTGCACATCATTAATTTTCCGAATTAATGATCCTACTACCACGCCCGCTGAGTGCACAAGAATCGGGGGGTCGTACGCATCGTGACGATGACGTCCTCTCACGTTAACTCCATGGTCTCAGGGTGAACCTCCTCTACTCCCGCCTTCATTGCAATGTTTTAACGGCCATTGGTCAATTTAGCTTGACCTACGATAAAATGCCTGAGATATCTAAGACCTGATTGGCCTTGCGTTCAAAGAGCCACGCCCCCTTTCAGTTTGGTTGAGGGGAAGGGGAATCTTTTCTCCCAAAGCGGATATAGCTTTCGCGGAGTAGCTGATTGGTACCGTTCTTCAAGGTGGGAAACATTTCTTATCTTTTTTTGTCTTGTCGTACATTATTCCTTACTCCACTTATATAATGAATTTGATCATGTTTGACCTTAACGTTTGCAGCCAGGCGTTATTTTGTAAAACTCAAAAGCCCTGTCAGACAAGAGTGCAGCCGTTAGCTGTCACAAGCTAACCAAATCAATTACACGCGCTATCAGGTGAACTGGGCTTTATTAAAAGCCAATGCAAATATTTGATATGTATTGAGCTGACTTATGTTGAACGATGTTTAAAATATCTTCGCGAACAGCGGGCAGGTTTGCTGGAAATCGTGGCGCTCGTCGTGGTCCATTAGTAGTAGGTTAACGTTAGTTAGCCATCGGCTGGTTAATGGACAGTATTAGATTAGATAAGCGTGAGTAACCAGAGCAGGCGAAATTTATTTAATATTAAACCTCTATATGCTATTTATTTTGTGAATTAAATAAAGAGGTTAACAGGACAGTTTTCCTCTAATCATGTGATTTAAATTGACATGTTAAAGAAAATATGTATCTATGTCTTTAAAAAAAAAAAAAAAAAAAAAAAAATTAAATACGTTATTTGCACATCTAAACAAATCGCTATGTCCGTTCTGATCATGTGATTGATTAAAACTGTCATGTTTTATCCTCAGGTGCTCCTGGATCACTTCACCCTTACTGCTTCGGCCAGCCAGCTTCTCCTTTCCCCCTTTACACACTGTTTTTCTCTCCTTCCCCACTTTGCCGGACTCGCCATTTCCCGGAGTTTAAACGGAGCGATTAAATCATGGATAAGACGGAGCTGATTCAGAAAGCCAAGCTGGCGGAGCAGGCGGAGCGCTACGATGACATGGCGGCGTGCATGAAGCAGGTGACGGAGCAGGGAGCCGAGCTCACCAACGAGGAGAGGAACCTGCTCTCCGTCGCCTACAAGAACGTCGTCGGGGCCCGGAGGTCGGCCTGGAGGGTTATCTCCAGTATTGAACAGAAAACCGAGGGCAACGACAAGAAGCTTCAGATGGTGAAGGAGTACAGGGAGAAGGTGGAGGGCGAATTACGCGACATTTGCAACGAGGTGTTGGTAAGGCTGTGCTCTTTAATGCTTTATATACTATACTGATTGTACTCCATATTGGCTATGTCCTAACTACTGAATCTATATCCGGCTATAATCTATACTCGCCATACTGTATCTGAACTATACTACTCTGTATTGACTAACGTTAGATATCTATACTGGCTCAATACGTCTTTAATTCATACTGACTCTATATTTGCTAATCTGTCTGTATAAAAAATGCTGTATACACTCAATGCTGACTAAATACTAAGTATATTAAATTCTGACACTGATAAAAGTGATTTTAAGTGATATTACACTTAAAGTCACCATGAAATCAAAATTGATATTTCTTTTTTTTTTTTTTTTTAATGGAATATTACAGTATTTATTATAAATTATTTATCTGCCCCCCCCCACCTTCCAATGACATCTCTTCTCTGATGACGTTTTTCGGAGCGAGGGTGGGACAACCTGTCACTTGCATCATGGGATCGCAGCAATAGCATATGACAACGATTCAATCAATTTATGAAGGGCAAAATCAAGTCTTGCCCTACATTTTTCATATTTGAGCTGTTTCATTTGAGAAAAATCACAATAAGGAAGAAAATACTATTGTATCCGTTTCATGCCGACTTTAAAGTTGGTTTAAATCAAGTTTAAAAGTTAGTTTTAAGCAGGTTGCTGGAAGACCGGGTTATTGTCCCTCCCTCAGCAAACACGTCATCAAAGAAGAGAAGAGATGTCACTGCAAGATCACATGAATTGCATGGATAATAAATACTGCAATATTCCATAAACTACTTTTCCTCAATCCCATTTTTTGTTTTTATATTTAATTTTGATTATTTTTTGCTGACCTCTATGCATCAGTATTACATATGGACCATCATTATATATGGATATGCATATGGAGCCTTTAGTGATGATAAGGAACTGGTTTTGAGCACCAGCAGGGATCTGTCACTGTTAGCAGTGTCATCGCTGGCAGTACATGACAGACAAGTATTGAACCCAGTGGTTATGTACCCCCCCAACCTCATTGAATTAAGAAGAATCGAATTCATCTTGAAAGGAGTGCTGTGTTGAGCCATGGGACATTTTGAGGCGAAAACAGCTGCATACAGTGTTCCAGTGTATAGCTTGGCACCTCATCACAGTGCTCTTGTTGTAAGAGGCTCTCATGGAACTATTAGAGAATTGATTCCTCTAAACAGTGGTGCAGAGAGCAAGAACCAAGCCTTTAGCGTCTCACAATCGATATGTAGGCTATTGCAGGCAGAAGTACAGCATCTTTCCTCTCCCACAGGGTTTGACAAGGAGGTTCTGTGTCATCACTATTGGATTCCCACTGTCACTCCCCTGGTAGCCCAGTCATCTAATCAGACTTGTTGAAATTCTGCTGCAGCACGACAAGGCTATTCATGTCATGTGATGACATTGACAGACCGACAGATCATTTAAAGAGAGAGTTCACCTTAAAATAATTTTGTTTTCATTTGTGCACCCTCAAGTTATTCTGACTTTTTTTTTCTTCCTCTGTGAAACACACACAAAAAATTGTTTTCATCCATACACTGAAAGTCAATAGGATCCAATGTAGTTTCATACCAAAGTAGCTTCTTTTGTTTTCCACAGAATAAAGTCAGTCATGTCTATGTAGAATGACATAAGTGAGAAAATATTTGATGGTGACCAAACTCTTTAAAATGCTTAGTCATTTTGAGAGATGAAATATACCTGGTCTTTTGCATTTCCTTACTTTCGAGACCTAGAGATAAAACCTAAAGATTCCAATGCAATAATTAATGGGTTATTGTTCATTAAATCAGGTGACCAGATCACAAGAGTGAAAGTGTTGTCTTTTATATTGTTAGAGCAGAATAAAAAAAAAAGAGCCTGCAACAGAGCATTTGACAAGACCAAAAGATCAGAAGTTCTTGTTCATTAGAAATACCAAGTGTTACACTAATTTACTGACGGGTAAACAGGATTGGGGTAGGGCATGATTGGAAATGTTCAACCCAGGCCATCATAGTAGTGGATAATGATAATTTTGTTGTGCAACCTCTGACTTTTTGACTTAAGCTCAAGCTGGGCTGTATATTATAAAGGTTCGTCTGTTGAACCAGCTTGAAAGGAGCAAATAAATCTTGATCATGAGAGTTTTGCTGATGGGCCTCCAGCTTACATTTTCTTCATCTTTCTCTCACAGGTCTTTTGCAGTTGTCACATGCTGCAGATAGAAAATAGTTGTGGTTAGAAACAAATGACCTCAGTTGCTAAAAGTAGCCGTTAAGACAGTTTCCGTGGCGATGCATTGCCTTGCAGTTGACTGTTGTAGTGTGCTCTGTTTTTTAATAGCGCGGTTCATTTCAGGATTGTGTCTTGCTAATCCGTCTGCGTGGAGGGGCATCCATAACATGAGGGCGCTCATCCTGTAATGGGTGAGCGATTGTGTGTATGCATAGTACTGTAGGCTACATGCAGGAAATGGACGTGCACATCATCATGTCAGCCACTGTTTTCTCTGAATCTCTTTATGCTGAAGAGAACGGGAGGAAGGGCATTAAAAGAGCTGGTTTCCTGTCAAACAAAGAAAGGAGAGTGCGTGAAGACAGGAAGGTCAGGGGCCGCTGACACACAGGGAGGTAAAGGGCATGACTCAATGAAATCTCTCATTGTGTAAAGGGCTGCTATTGTGGGGTCAAGGTTTGGCTGTTTAGCATGGCACAGTTTGCCCCTGCTGGTAGATTCTGTAACTACACCATGTGACTGCAAATGGGTCTTTGTCCATTGTTTGCAATTCAAAAGTAGCTAGTATGTATGTAAATCACTGTTTTTATTAACTATTAATAATAAAATAAATCTAAATAAATTATAATTACTAGATAAGCTTAAACGAAAATGAGAAATGCTGTCTAGCAACTAGCTGAAATACTACAGCAGTTACTTAAACTCAAATGTAAATTTTACAAAAATGAAAGCAATATATAAATATTAAAAAGCATATTCTATATATATATTTATATAGAGGGTATGCATTGACATCAATTTCCCCCTCAGCCGGATTTAGGGGCACAACATCCTGCAACATGACTGGATTTAATAGGAGAAACTGCAAAATCAAGAGTAAAACAAACAATTATCTTCTTAAATTAAAGGCAATTGGACTCAACAGTGTTCTTTACAACTTACCAAAGAACCAGTGGTCCATGGATTTCAATGATGGGGAAATGCATAAAGCAAACCCTGTTAACGCTTTTATCTGCTAGACAATACTATAAATACAATTCAGTTAGATCTAAATCTGGATGAGCACATATATCATTGATATATTGTCATATCGCCCAGCGCTAAAACTTGTTAAAGCACTAAGGCATTATAGACATAACATTATGACTTGCTGCTTGGAAACTGTATTGCAAAGCGCTAATTAAATTTGACTTGACAGATGGGATAAAAGTGACGAGGGCATCAATGGATTTTCAGGTTGTTTCAATATGTTTTGTTGAAACTTTTAAAAGATATCTGGATAACTCAACTGTTACCATCAGGCTGATGATAGAGTTTTGCTTTGTAAGGACATTACCTAACCATCCACCTTTGTAGAGCACAAGGCTCATCGTAATGGATGTTTTTAATAAATCACGAAGCTCTTTCCCAGTTTAGATGTGATTTTTGTGTTTTCCGCGTCCTTCAAGCTGCACACCAACGCTGCCGCTCAGCATATAGAGCTGGTAAGTCCCGCCCATCCGTAAAACCCCACTGGACCTCTAGATTGAAAAATCGTCAATGCAAGTGAATGTGAGAAAATAATTATTTTCTGGTCCCGTTTGAATTTTGCCATGAATGTGAACATATGTTGTCTGTGAATTTTTAATATAATTTTTGGTGTGAAGAATGCTACAATTTAGAAGTTTGATACGGTTAGACTTTGTGTGAGAGCACTTTGTGGACTACAACTCTTCGCTGCTTTCGATGCGTTTCTGAAGAAAGAACAGCCCATTTGGTTTGAATGGTGACACTTGGGTACAAAACACACAGGCATCTCGATCTGTCTCCATAGATTATCGCAGCATTAGCACCGTGATTTGACAAGTGGAGGGAAAATGTGTTACGGGGTGACGTCACATAGGCGACATGTAGTCTTTCTCGTTATGTCTTTTCCACAACTGCTAGCCAAAGAATCGTACAATATACTGTCAAACTCGTAACATGAAAAATTATATAAAAAATTCACAGACAACATATGTTCACATTCATGGCACAATTCAAACGGGACCAGAAAATAATTATTTTCTCACATTCACTTGCATTGATGATTTTTCAATCTAGAGGTCCAGTGGGGTTTTACGGATGGGCGGGACTTACCAGCTCTATAACACTTCAGGGTGTGAACGCAGTGATTCCCACCTACTGACGTCATGTGCATACCAAAACTAAGTTACTAAAACGTAAACTAAAATTAAAATAAAAAATTAACTACTATAATAGTATACAAGTAACGCTAAAATAATCTCTCTCAAACAACTTTTAAATCAAAACAGAGGGACTGATTTCTATTTCAGTGTGTTTTAATGTGAATGGTGTGGCATAATGGCTAAAACGCTGAACGCTGCTTGTTCAAGCAATACAAATAACAAGCCATGACCTTTCACCATTTTGCCCTTGAAGAAGGCACTCAACCTCAGGTTCCTCCAGGGGAAATTACTACCTGTTTGTTTCCTGTTTTGCTGTTATCGTCTGCCTTACTGCCATGCTAGTTTCATCAGCAGATTTCCACAGATTGCTCATAAAGATGCATCAGATCTCTTCATTTAAAATGTCTCTGACTGTCGCTACACTGTGCAAGGAACTCGGGATCAGTTCTTTTTCATTCTTCAGCTGGACTGAAGTGTACATGGCTGCATAAATTCACTGCTCTAATCAAATCCTGTTCCAGTTCCTTTTCTTAAGGTGGTACCAGCTGGATTACTGGATGGTAAACAGGAAAGTGATCCACCCTGGCTTCATTGACATTAGATATGTGCTGATCGTCTGTTAGACTTATGAATGTGTTCAGTGGGGTAAAATGTCACGCTTGCTTAACGGACATTTGGCATTTTAATTTTATTTGCTGTTAACAGCTGGCAGTAAACACTTTAACTTGCATTAGGAGATTGAAAATGCATTCATTTTTTGTTTTATCCTTCTTAATATTACATAGTTTTTTGGGGGTTCCTGTAGGACTGTCCCATTGATATCTGATTGCTGGAATGAACTTATGGCATATCTGAATGTGGTAGTTTGCATAACATTTTTTGTTAATGTTTATTTTGAAAGAAATGTATACTTTTATTCAACAAGGACACATTAAATTGATCAAAAGAGCCAGTAAAAACATTTATGATGTTACAAAAGATTTATTTGTCAAATTAATGCTGTTCTTTTGAACTTTCTGTTCTTCAAAGAATCCTGGAAAAATGTATCACAGTTTCTACAAATCTTTTAAGCAGCACAACTGTTTTCAACATTGATAATTAGAAGGAATGTGTTTTGAGCAGCAAACCAGCATATTAGAATAATTTCTGAAGGATTCATGTTACACTGAAGACTGGAATAATGGCTGCTGAAAATTCAGCTTTGTCATCGCAGGTATTATATTAATAGAAAATCCAAGCTTTACCTCATTCATGTCATAGTAGCATACAGTAGTTTCTAAATGTGTTTTTGGTTTACGCAAGATTGACTGTATGTGGTTTCACTTTGGGTAACACCCATGGTTACCTTTATTCCATCAACATTGAGTTAATCTTCTGGGCTCTTATTTAGACGCTTATTACTTGGTAGGAATGCTCTGATTACGTTTTTATTTTATTTTTTATTAGGGGTGTAACGATACGCTCATGTCACGATTCAATACATATCACAATACTGAACTCACGATACGATATTATTGCGATACTCCAAGACATATGATAAAAGGTTAACAAAAAAATTACTGTTTATTAAACTGATAAATTTGATATTACATTGTGTGTATAAATGAATATTCTTGGACTTGGTGCTGGAAACCCAAAGCACAGGACAATAGAGACACCAGAATAAAAATATTCATGATTCTGAAGCTGAAAATATAGAGTTATTTTAGACGAATGTGTTTCTCTGTCAGTCACTAGATACATTTAAATAATGTAGGCCACTTTTTTACACAAATATTCCCCTATTGCATTATCCATTATATTCAACATTATATATAATATTTTAATGTAGTACTGACACTAAAACTCTGAAAACTTTTACATTTTGGGTGAACTATTCACGATACGTATTGTTGCATTTTTGTATTGCGATATATTGTGACACGATATATTGTTACACCCCTATTTTTTATTATGTTTGGCCGATACGAACCCAATCATTCAAGCTTTATAAAAGTAATATTTAAGATATCTTATCTTAACGTTTGGACCATTCTTTTGACCATTTCTTTTGCCATATTTCTAACATGCAGTCAAAGTTGACACTCAACAAACCCAGCCAGTTCGGATATTTCATGTGTTCTAGCTTAAGCACACCTGATGCAACTAATGAAGCCCTTGATTAGTTGCATCAGGTGTGCTTGAGACAACACCAGTTTTACAGATTTGTGCTGATGTGAGGGATTCTATTCAGGGGGTTGAATAATTGAGACTGCAGAAGTCAAAAAGTGGCATTTTCAGTTGAATTTGGGGAAACCACTTGAAACATTTGAGTTGAGCGGTTTCAATTACTTTTTTAATTTTTTTTATTTGATCTTTGCAAACAGCTGAAAGTCTGTATATTTTGCCAATAAACCTGAGTTGCAATAGGGGTTGAGAGAACACGTGATGAGAGAACGTGTTTTTGCAGCGTAGAGCAATGTAGCCAATCACAGACATAGGCTATCTGTTGACATCTTGAGACACAATGGCCAATCAGAGGCGTTTAAGTTAAATCCCACTCACCGCTCAAAACACTGGGGTTTGTTCAGTCCTGAGTTATGCAAGCTTGCCAATCCTTATCATAACCAAGCACAAACACGATGTAAATAAGAGATTCATTGTGCAGTGTGAGTGTAGACAGTTTCATTGATTATAAGGGACGTTTGTGAGATCGCGATGAACTGAGACGAGTGACATGTTTTTAATGATTATAAGGGAGTTTGCAAATGTTATATTGATTTTATTGCATCTTTGAGCAAACACGGGTGTTTCATTTATGAAGGAATCTGTGTTTTCAAAAGAATCTAGTGAGTCAATGATTCAATGACCCATTCATAACGACAGTTGCTTGCTTTGTTCCTGAATGAATCAGCTGTTTGAACGAATCGATTGAATGAATGATTCTGTCACGAAGACAGTGACTTGGTGCCCCCTACTGATGGTTTTAGTTTCATTTTTAAAGTATAATTTCAGTTATTTAAATAATTTAATATTATTATATTCAAAACCTTCTATTTAAAACACTAATCTCATAACATTGTAATTATGAATTTAAATGCATTCATACCACTTCTGATCCTTTCTGTTCTTCAATGCCACCTCTGCAGTGCAAAGATGAATTTTGTTGATAGCGATTTAATTTGTTTGGTAACTTATTCTTCCTGATTGCGTCTTATTATTCTAACTCAATCTATGAATATAAATGTATAAATTTGACATTAAAGATGACACATTTAATAAAGTTAGAAAAAATGCCTTTACAAAGGTTAAAAAATTGCCCCGGCAAGTCATTTTAAGGAGTCAAATATCACCTCATAATGGGAAGTTTAATTTCTGTCATTGATCAAGGTGCTCCTACATTTTTGACTGTGCTCCTGAAAAGAAATGTAAGCGTAGAGCCCTGACGAGGGGTGTGTGTTGCAGTGCTCAGGCGTGCTGTTAAATCAGGCATTAGGAAGCACATGTGATGTGACTGCTGCTCTGACTGTGCAATCATAGGGTCATGTGGGGCCAGAGTGTCATGACTGCCCTCTTTAGACTAAATGCACTGTCAGTCTTTTACTTTTTCATTTCTCCATTTGTTCTTTTGTTTCTGTGCTTTTTTCTTCTCTTTTTAGTTTCCTTTTTTTCTTTATTTTCTTTTTAACATTGAGGACATGTATACAGTTGGCTCAACAGATCTAAAATGACAGGCTGAGCAGTGAGGGCTGGGCTGTCACACAGGAAGTCTGCACTATTCTGTGCACCATTCAGTTGTGTATGTGTGTTTGCATTGTTCGTCTAACAGCCCCACTGAACCACCAACACCTAGAATGTGGTAAACTGGGGAAGATGCAGAATGTCTGTGTATTTGCTTCTAACTGGAGTGGAGAAGAATTTGGGTTATAAATAACAACAGTTTTTGTGCATACTTTTGCAATCGATATTTTGCATTTACAATCCCATAAAACTGCAGCTATTTTCACCTTCATTAGTTAATTGCATCAGTTGTAACCGTTTTGTTTAAAGTAGATAAAACAAGCTCTCTATCTGTCTTTCCTTACACATGGTCTCTCTCTCCCCCACCCTCAGGGACTGCTGAGCAAATATTTGATCGAGAACTCAACAAATCCTGAGAGCAAAGTCTTCTATTTAAAGATGAAGGGTGACTACTTCAGATATCTTGCAGAGGTTGCCTCTGGAGATGACAGGAAGGGTAAGTGTCTTAATGCATTTCTGCTATAAGGGGAGGGAGTACATGCCTGTTATTTTCTCAATAATGCATTTAGGACCTGGTAGAACTCCAGGATTCCGGATGAATTCTTTAAAATAAAGATCACAATTCTCTCACGGTTCTGAATAGACAACTAAGCAAAATAACATGTCATGTATTAGATTTTTTTTGACAAAATGTTAATTGCTGCAGTCTATTTAAAAATATTGAATTAATTTGAGAAACTATTTTTTTTTAAATTGCTTTGCATTTGTTTCCAAGCATCTATTTCACCATCTTGATCTTTAATCAGTTTTTTTTTTTTTTTTTTTTTGTTACTCAATTTATGTTCTCTGGTTTAAAATTAAGGCCTGGTTTTGTAGGTTAAGTTCAATGACTCACTCATAAAGACTTCTTGTTTCATTAGTAATGATGCAATTGATACAATCTTTATTTGAAGCGTTACTTTCAAAAGGTGATTTACTCTATTTTAAACGTTACTGTAAACATTATTGTTTATGTCCAAACTATAAAGTTGAGACTTTAAAAAGGTTAAACTTTAAAGTCTTAAATTGCCCTTACACAAATTAAGGCCTTAAAGGGGTCATCGGATACCAACTTGTGGAAAATGGGTATGATTCTTTAGGTTCTTCATGTAAGGTTTGTAACATACTTTGGTTTAAAATTCCTCAATGGTTGTGTAAAACAACACAATTTTTACCTCCTAAAAAACAGCTCTGTTCACAGTGACCCGTTTTGGTGCATGTCTCTTTAAATAATGAGCAACCCCTCTCTTCAATGGGGGGTGTCGACACAAGACACATAAACTGCTGCCTTGGTGGACCGTATACAAATGGCTGAGGGTGGAAATATGCTAATACGGGACAGTCCGTCAGTGGTCGTGGGCGGAGCATAAGCAATATGACATATTGACACATTATGACACATTCTATAGCAATGGCTTTAAAGGGTTAGTTCACCTAAAAATTTAAATTCTGTCATTTACTTACCCTCATAAACCCACCAAACTAAGACTTTCGTTCATCTTCGGGACACAAATTTAGATATTTTTAATTTCTGTCCCTCCATTGACAGTCTGCACAACTACCACTTTGACGCTTCAAAAAGTTCATAAAGAGATTGTAAAATGAATGCGGTTTAATGTCAATGGATGGACTGAAATCTACTCTCAGATTTCATTAACATTATCTTCATTTGTGTTCTGAAGATGGCTGAAAGTCTTACGTGACTTTCTTGTGAAAGTCTTAGGTGAGTCAATGACAGAATTTTCATTTTTTGGTGAACTATCTGTTTAAAGCAGTGATTCTCAAATAGGGCGCCGGGGCTCATTACAGGGTCTCTGCAAACTTCCAGGGGTGCCAAATAACTACAAAATCTTACTAAAACGCTAAAAAAATACTAAAAATAAAGATCTACGACATTAAACTGACATCATATTTTTTAGTTTATACATCTCAGAATGGGTAGTAGGACCTTTGAATATTGTCTTGGACAAAGGGAAATGGGAGTCATAATGGTTAAGAACAACTAAACTAAAGTCAACCAATGAAAGGATTTAAAGGTCCACATTCCTAGAGCTTGGTTTTTGAGAAATCTCTCCGGTCCAGAACCACGGACTCATTGCCACTAGTTAGTTTTTCATCAACTATTATTATATAACTATGAACTGTTTTTCATATATAATTATGTTTTGTCCCTACAGACACGATAACCAACTCTCAAGGCGCCTACCAGGATGCGTTTGACATCAGTAAGAAGGAGATGCAGCCCACACACCCCATCCGTCTGGGACTGGCTCTCAACTTCTCTGTCTTCTTCTATGAGATCCTCAACTCTCCTGAGCAGGCCTGTGCTCTGGCCAAACAAGTAGGATTTTAGATGACCGCACCACTCTGTTGCTCTTTACTACATTGATTTATGAGGAACAGTTTACCTAAAAATGAAATTTGAGAGGTTTCTGTCACTCCATTGAAAGTCCAGGTATTTCAAATTGTGAAGATCCAAAAAGGTTATAAAGCTCCATAAAATTAATCCAACTGAGTGGATTAATCCAAGTCTTGTGAAAAGATACAATCACTTTATTTGATGAGCAGATTTAATTTAGGCTTTTATTTACATCTAAACCATGATCGACATGCATAGAATAGGGCTCATTGCATTTGGTAAGTACAGAAGGTAAAATGTGCGAGCATGATGTGTGAGAAACAATGGTGTGTTTTAGTGTGATGTTTAAATGTAATTAATAGCCTAAATTAAATCTGTTCATCATATTACGCGATCATATCTCTTCAAGCAACAGAAACATCTCAGGCGTCATTAAAAACTCTTTGAAACACAAAAATATTTTTATTTGTGGATGAACTCTCCCTTTAATGGTCAGCTGGCTAGCTTGACCAATAATATGAGCTTGGGGTTGGACTACCTGCAATATGCTGTTTAGAAGGGTATTTTCAAAAAACTATGCCAGAAGGGATTGTGGGCAATTTTTTTTTAAACACTCTTTTAGGTGGTGGTAGTTATTCACTTTTAATTAAACTCAGTGAAGGGAAAATTCCTATTGAAAATGTACCCACTTGTCCTTCTAGAGTTTTCCACTTTCCTCAAGCTTTGAATTTCGTCAGGCATGTGGTTCACATACCAGGGGCTTGACTGTTCATTCACATACCTCAACTTATTGTGGCCTTGTGCTTGCAGGCATTTGATGAAGCCATTGCAGAGCTGGATACACTGAATGAAGACTCGTACAAAGACAGCACACTTATCATGCAGCTGCTTAGAGACAACCTCACAGTGAGTTACAAAGTCACACTGACCTTTCTCCGAGACTGTGGAATGTAGATTTTATAAGTTATATTACAATCATTTATATTCATTGTGCAAAATATAGATATTCAGTATTCAATCATACATTTGTCCTCTTTTTTATTTTATTTTATCAGTTATGGACCTCTGACAACGCTGCAGATGAGGGTGAAGGAGGAGACGGAGGAGAGAACTAAACGCCCACATCTTCTCTCCTCAGATTAAAGTGAAAGAATCCTGGATAAAGACAACTTTTTACACTTCTTCATTCCTTATTGTTTCACTTATGATTATTCTAGCCATGTTAAAGCCCATGATCATTACCAATGAGCTGTAAGTGTGGGAAATCCAATCAGTCTGTTTTTTTTTTTCTCTCTCTCCATTTTCCACCACCTGGCTTGTGGTTGTACTGAAAGTAAATATTAAGTTAAAGTAACATCTTCATTCCTCAGTTTTGTGTTTTTGTCCTTTGGCCTTCTTTATGTGCAGTGTCTGCTGTAGAAAAGTATTAGCCTCACATAAAAACAATTGTCCTTTAATTGTGACAACAACTAGTGTGTATATTCTGGTAAACTGAAATATTGGAAGTGTCGGTCACAAAATGCAGAGCGTTTTGCCTCAAGCATGGCTAGTTCCTGTCCTGCTATATCACTTTCCATTTGTACGTCTCTCTAGGGAAATCAACATACACTTGAATGAGATAAATGTGTTGTTGACTGTCATAGTGTTGGCTTAAAATGGGCCTGTGCTTTAGTATTGATAGCAAGAAGGCTGTTTTCTGATGTACCAAGTCAGCTAGCATTGCTCAGCCAAGTATGCACTTTTCATTGACCATTTGAATCATGTCTTCATCTTGAAGGTCACGAAACACTCCTGCCTGGTTATGGTTTTCACTTTAATGTGTGACCTTGCAATGGCTTGTGATGATAAAAAAACAAAACAACAACAAAAAAAGATATCATGCATGCCCATTTTTCAATATACACTGGAATGGGAACCAATACTGCATACATGTTCCACAGTTTGGTTAAGTACTTTTTTCATTGCAGGTTTATGCACATGTTGAGAGGATGTTTGATTTGTCAAGTGATGTCAATAGTTATTTGGACCACCGTTGTGTTTTTGCTAATCATTGACTGTAGTCCCCCAAAGCCTTGTGAAAATGTACAAGCCCTACATAACAGCTATGTAACCTGAATTAAAATGACCATTTTATAAACCATACAGTTTTGTCTTGAAATTGGTTTTATCTCATCTTTATTTTGACTGGTTTTCAAGTAGTATTTTGTAGATTTCTTTAATAGTGACAAAATAAAAAAATTCTTTGACTTATTGCTTTAGATGCATTTCCTATTGAAATAGGACGTTTATGTGTGTCCCTTATTTATTTTTAGCCAGTAGTATTTTACATTACTTATGATAATCAAAATAATTTAATTCTAGAATGCAAATGATTGGTTAAAATGACAGTGCAGGATGTTTTATTCTCAATTTTCCAGAAGAGGAAACGATACATGATGGTTAACTATAAATATAACGGTCTCAATTCTGCTTTTTCCTCCTCCACACGTTCAAATATATTTTAAGTTCTTTGAAAAGAATTACTTGTACAAATGAATTGAATGCTTTGACTTTGTGATAATGGCCAAAATAAAAGATTTTCAGCTGCGTGTAGCCATACTGTCCCCCAAATGAGCCTAGTCGCTAGGCTGAATTTCATGGGGTTTGAGGTAAGAATTTAAAAATAGAGTCTGGACGAGACTGAGACTGTTCTCAAAACTCAGTGAGCTGTCTATCTAGAGACGCACGTTCACCCGCATGCGTCGCCCACTAAATGCGGTCTAGATAGACAGCTCACTAGTTTTTGAGCACAGCCCGAGAGTTTATCCACTTACGTAACTCATACCGCGGATACACTCTCTAAAACCCACTTAAAATACACTTAACGTGAATTTAAAATTAAGCGCCCTTCAAATCAGTGTTTTGATAACGCCTTCAACACGAGCTGTATTTCCCGGTGAATCTGATCCATATCCATCTCACATTAAATACTTCCGGGTATTTCACTACTCTCAGATGTTGGCATGATTTGGTTTTGAGTGAATCTTTTTCTTTATAACATCAAGCGACATGGACGAGAGCGTCTTGAAGTGAGCGTGTTTGTGTTCTTCTTTGATACTTTGTGGCTTTGTTTTATCCAGCCAGATGTGAGCGTGTACATTTGTTTGGCCATGTCCAGATGTTGATCTCAGGCAGATTGGTAATCCATGGGATTAAATGCTGCTGCTGTGTGAAGTACTGTATGCTGCATTAACGTGCTCGCCATGAAACGCATCGTTTTCTTTCTGGCGTCTTTATTCCTGACGGAGTGTTCAAGGAGACCCATTAGGGATGTCCTAGACGACGAGTACGGTGAGTTATTGGGAATACGAATAGGAATACTTATGGATACATTTAAAATCGAAAGAGTGTGTTGTTTCGATTACGTCATCATAACCTAGTGTGCTTTTTCAAATACCTTACTGTAGTTTCAGATCTCAGATCTACTTTTTGTCATTGAATGACTTTCACCAAACATTTTGTGAAGAAGCTCAATTGCAAAGAAGACTTTTTCTTACAAGAGTTTACTGTGGCACCAGACTTTTCACCAATATTCCATCCTCTTTTTAGTTATGTAGTATAGACAGTGGTTGTAAAAACTAAGTAGCCTAATAAACAAAAAGTTAATATCGAATGTATCTTATTCTGCAGATAAAATTAGTCTTTATTCTTTCTTTGTTAACGAAAATCGTTGCAAAAGAAGCCAAAGCATCTTTGTTTCCCTGTTACGAAACAAGCCATGAACTGGAGCTCTGAAGGAGTGGAAGGGATTGACAGTTTCCTAAGATTTCTTAGAGAAAAGTCAGAATTGCGAGATGTACTTAGAGGAAAAAAAGTTTCAATTCTGAGATAATATTGAGAAATAGTCTGAATTGTGTCACAATTCACACTTTCTCAGAATTGTGATCTTATGACACATTTCAGAATTTGTCACAATCATCTGAGAAATGCAAGTTTACATCTCCCAATTCTGACTTTTTCCCTCTGAATTCTGAATTTGCATCTCTAAACTTGCAATTCTGAGATAAAAACTCAGAATTGTGAGATGTTAACTCAAAATTGTGGTGGAATTCTGAGAAAATCACAGATTGTGAGAAATAAAACCAGAATTGTCAGATAAAAGTTGCAATTACTTTTTGAATTTTTTCCATAGTTGAGAGAAACCCATTTTTAGCGATTATGGAGTAAGAGAAAACACAGATACCCCAAGTCCTTCAAACTGCTCCTTGAAACCTGTAATTTCACTTTACAATGAATTGGTCCTAATATGTATCAAGTTGTTCACTGTGACTCTTTCAGACCGGCTCAGCTCATTGCTGTCAGACTTTGATGTTCTTCAGCTGTCCGGTCTTCAACAGCATTCGGTTCGCAAGAGAGATGTCCAGTCACAAACACACGCAGAGAGGCTTCTCGGTTTCACTGCGTTACAGAGGTGAATACTCATCACCCATGTACCATGACACACCGTCACCGCCAAGATTAGACCTCAGTCATTTAATAAGCTCTCCTAAATATTTCCCAGGCATTTCAAATTGTACCTGGCAACCAACACAGAGCTCTTCACTCATGACTTTAAGGCTGTGGTAGTAGGAGAAGATGGCACTCAAAAGACGTACGAGGTCCAGAGAGAAAACTTCTTCATCGGTCATGTCATTGGTAACTGCAACTTTATGTATTTTAACGTCTAAAAATTAGGTTCTAGCGAATTTCATTTGCAGTTCACATTGTTTTTTCCCTTAATTTCTAGGAGAGGAGAATTCCCGTGTACAAGCGCATATCGGTGTCAATGACTTCACTGCTCATATTCTTACTGATGAAGCCGAATACAATATTGAGGTATTATAACACCACAAATCTAATGCTTATGCCACTCAGCGAAGAGAATGCAATAATTGTTAACCCATTCATCTGGTTTCTGCAGCCCCTGTGGAGGTTTATCGAAGACTCGCATGATGACCGGCTGCTTGTATATCGCTCTGAAGACATCAGGAACGTGAGCCGGTTGGCGGCTTCAAAAGTGTGCGGCTACATCAGCACAGATGCCTTCGAGATGCTGCCAGAGAGTGTGCGGGCTGCCAGAGCACTAGATGAAGGGGAAGAGGAGGAGGATGGTAAGTCTTTGAGTTAATTTGCATATGTTTAACATGTCAAAACTGGTTATTAGATCCTGAAAGCTCATTCTATGGCTCTCTGTCACAACACATCTGGTTTAAATGAGACTTTTCTCTGCTCATCTGAGACAGATCTAGACAGTGTAATGTGAGTTGCCACTTTATATAGTTACTTTGTCACCCATGTGTTATGTCTCTCGCCTTCTCATCCCTTTGTCTATTTTTGCCATCTTTTTCACTCCATTGCATCTGTTCCACAGGGCACCTGAGAGAGAGAAGACAGACCCCGGACCACAGCAAGAACACCTGCCCTCTGCTGCTTGTGGCCGACTATCGTTTTTTCAAATACATGGGCCGTGAGGAGGAGAGCACCACCCTCAACTACCTGGTAAATAACAAGTCTTCAGTTTTGATATTGTCATTTTTGCCCTATTCATGAAACACACAAAACACATTTCTGCATAAATTGAGCATAAAATCATTCTGATGCAAATCATCACATTAATTTCAGTAGGACAGTGCTTATTAGACCAGTGTTTCTCAACCATTTTGACTCCAATTTCTAATTTCTAACCGATATAATATTTTTGTGCTTGACATATACTTCCAGTCAAAAGTTCGGGGTTTATAAGATTTTTTTTTTTAATTAATACTTTTATTTAGCAAGGATGCATTAAATTGATCAAAAGTGACAGTAAAGACATTTATAATGCTACAAAAGATTTTATTTCAAATAAATGCTTTTCTTTTTAAACCTTCTATTCATCAAAGAATGAAAGAAAAAATGGTATCCACAAAAAATATTAAGCAGCACAACTGTTTTCAACATTCACTGTAAAAAATGATCGTAATTTTAACGGTAAAAGACTGTAAAAATGCTACAGTGAAAAACTGTTAATTGGTTAACAGAAAGTTTCCGTACTATATATGGTAAATAACTGTGATAGATCTAATGGTACATTTAATGTAATTTTACTGTAAAATACCGTTAAATTTACAGTTTTTGAAAGTGAAAAAGAACAACTCATTGTATAATTTACAGTGAAAAAACGTAAATTGACATTCCCACAATTCCCTGTGTGACACTTCACATTTGGTGTATTTTTGTTGAAATAACTATGTTTCTTCATAGTTTTCTTCGTTTTTTTTCTAATCAGTTATGTACATTAGGGTTTTATGTTATATTTAATGTTGTTAAATTAATGTTTATTGCATTTTTTAAATTTCATGTGTGTTACCTTGATGGTGTTTAATGTTTGTGTGAATGACACTGTGCAGCTTCTATAGTATTAACTTTCTTGTGGAAGAGCTGCTTGTGATGAGCTTTGATTGATCATGTGACTATCATCACTGCTGTGATTGGTGGTTATCAGTGTATTATGGTACAAAACAGATATAAATACTTCAATAGAACGGTAAATTTATATTATATCAGATAATAAAATACAGTTTATTACTGTAAATTTTAAGTTAAGTCTGTAAAACCAATAACGGTTTGCTACCGTATTTTTGACGGTAAAGTTCTGGCAACCACAGCTGCCGTTTTTTTACCGTAAAAATCACGCTTACATTTTTTACAGTGTTGATAATAATAAGAAATGTTTTTTGAGCACCAAATCAACATAATAGAATGATTTCTGAAGAATCATGTGACACTGAATGCTGACAATTTAGCTTTGCTATCACAGGAATAAATTACATTTTAATTTATATTCAAATAGAAAACAGTTATTTTAAATTGTAATAATTTTCCACAATATTTCTGTTTTTACTATATTTTTGATCAAATAAATGCAGCCTTGGTGAGACTTCTTTTAAAAGCATTAAAAAATGTACTGACCCCAAACTTTTGAACAATATTGTAATGAAAATTTTAAAGTAAGTTTAAGTCATTGGATGTTTGCTGAGGCCCACTTTTTTTTTTTGACAATTTTTTGTGTCATCTGAGTAGAAGGTTGTATAAAGTTGTAGTCAGCAGATGTCTTACAAATTTGCCTTGGATGTGTTTAGATTGAGCTGATTGATCGCGTGGATGACATTTACCGCAATACGTCTTGGGACGAGGAGTATAAAGGTTATGGAGTTCAGATTCAGCAGGTAAGCTTGGTTCTTTGAGGAGAACAAGGTGAAGAACTCCAATGAAATGCTATTTTGGAGCCGGCAACAAGCATTTGTCTCTTTCAGATCATAATTAACCAGACACCCACAAAAGTATCGCTGGGAGGTGCCCACTTCAACATGGAAGGGACTCCTGTGAAGAACAAAGAAGTCTGGGACGTCAAGAGGCTCCTGGAGGTGAGCGAGCTGGAACTGTGGGAGACTCGCAAATGACTGAATTAATGAGAGCGTCCTTTCTGTATTCTGAGCTGTGCTGATTTGAAACGATGAGAGATGCATCTATTTGAGAGTGAAGAACATTGAGGACTTGTGTATTGTTTCAATATCCATCTCTGTTGTTCTAAATCTACGGAGGAGAATTAGCATCTTCCAGCCATTTTGTGTGATTTTTGATTTGAGTAAAATAAGGTCTGTGGGTACAATTATTTAAAGAGACTTTTAGGTTTTGTTCTACAACACAGATCACCCATAGTCATACCTCTAATGTGAATTTTGAACTGTTGAGTGATTTGAAAAGATACTCTACCGCTCAAAAATTTGGGGTTGGTAAAATCTCTTAATGGTTGGTAAAAAAGTCTCTTATGCTCACCAAGGCTGCTTTTATTTGATCAAAAATACGTTATAAAACAGTAACAGTGTGAAATATTATTACAATTTAAAATAACGGTTTTAATATATAATTTATTTTAATATTTAATAAAAATGTAATTTATTCCTTTGATGGCAAAGCTGAAATTTCAGCCTCATTACTGCAGTCTTCAGTGTCACATGATCCTTCTGAAATCATTCTAATATGTTGATTTGGTGCTTAAGAAACATTTCTTATTATTATCAAAGTTGAAAACAGTTGTGCTGCTTAATATTTTTGTGGAAACTGTGATATATTTTAGGATGAAAAAAACAGAATTTATTTGAAACTGAAAACATTATTAACGTCTTTACTGTCATGTTTGATTATTTTAATGCATCCTTGCTGAATGAAAGCAAGTTGTTGTTTCATAAGTTACAGTGATATTCTGTTTCGTCAAGCATGTAAACTTGCATCCTTGTAGTTGTAGTCCTTATGTCCTTAAAGGGGTGGTTGATTATGATTTCACTTTTCTAACTTTAGTTAGTGTGTAATGTTGCTGTTTGAGCATAAACAACATCTGCAAAATTACGATATTCATATTTCAAAGCAAAGGGAGATATTTTCTTTTAAAGAAATCGCTTTTTAAGGACTACAACAAATGGCTGGTAGAGACTACACGACATTCCTCCCGGGTTAGTGACATCACCAACCCTGAAATTTACATAAACCCCTCCCCCGGGAGTGCGATTTATAGATTATCAAGACAGAATATGCTAATCAATGACTAGAAGATAACTACACACAAGCAACATAAATTCATCAACTAACCATTCAGAAATGTTGCTTCTACATGTTGTTTCTTCTTGAGTCTCTCCATCTTTGTCTGACTGCGGTTTGAACATAAAAGGCTAAAAGTTTTAGAAATTTTCAGTGCATGTCTAATCGAAGCTGCTAAGAACAAGTTGTTGTAGCTCCGCCCTCTGTGCCGGGAGCAGCAGCTCATTTGCATTTAAAGGGACAGACACAAAAACGGTGCGTTTTTGCTCACCCTCAAAAAGTGACAATTTTAACATGCTATATAAAAATATCTGTGGAGTATTTTGAGCTAAAACTTCACATACACACTCTGGTGACATCAAAGACTTATTTTACATCTTGTGAAAAGGGCATTATACCACCCCTTTAAGGCATTATTTTACTTGCAAATAGAAAAGCAAGCCAAAAACAAACAAAATGCTTTAGAAATTCACAAGTGAACTTGGGGTACCTGATTGGTCCCGAATAAACAGCTGTGCTATAATTGTAGTAAGAATTGTCATTTTGTCTTTTTCCTGCAGCAATTTAGCATTGACATTGCAGATAATGCATCCCAAGTGTGCTTGGCTCATCTGTTCACATATCAGGATTTTGATGAAGGCACGCTCGGCTTGGCTTACGTGGCTCCTTCCAAACCAGGCTTTCCTGGAGGTCTTTGCTCTGAGAGTGAGTGTAAATACCACATTATGGATAAATCAATTAGGTCTAACATATTCCCCATGCTTAGACATTTTGTTTATTGTTGTTATCTGTCTTTCTTAAGAGTGTCCTCCTTCAGGAAATGACAATCGTGCTATATACCTCAACACTGGACTAACCAGCACCAAAAATTATGGAAAAACCATTCTTACCAAGGCAAGTGAAGTCCAAACAAATGTTCATATCGCTTTTATTTTAGTAAGCTAATTTTCTGACTATATACCAACAGGAAGCGGATCTGGTCACCACTCATGAGCTTGGCCACAACTTTGGTGCTGTTCATGATCCAGATACTGTGTCGGACTGCGTGCCCAGAGAGGATCAGGGGGGCAAATACGTAATGTACCCCATTGCGGTGAGCGGGGACCACTCTAACAACAAAGTACGTCCTTCGTCGATGTGAATTCAGCTTGGTGTCATTGTTCACACCGTCACGTGATCAGTTTGTAAGTGTTTTGTTTTGGTGCTCCCCTATAGTTGTTTTCAAACTGCAGCAAGAAATCCATAGTAAAGAGTCTGAAGGCCAAGGCCTCCACTTGCTTCAGAGAGAGGAACAGCAATGTGTGCGGAAACTCACGGGTGGAGGAAGGTGAGGAGTGTGACCCTGGACTGATCCACCTCAACAGCGACCGCTGCTGCACGTCAGACTGCAAACTCCGGCCCAATGTGGAGTGCAGGTACAGCTCCTCCATGTGGCCTCATGATAAAAAATGCTGATGCAGATATGGTGAATTAAAGGGACGGTTCACCCAAAAATGTTCAAGACAGAATCTCCTGGGTATATGTCATTTTCTGTCTTTTTTTTCTTGACTCTAGTGACAGAAACAGTGCGTGCTGCAAAGACTGCATGTTTGAGAGGAAGGGCAAGGTGTGTCAGGAGCCAATGAATGCCACTTGCAAGGGAAGATCTTACTGTACAGGTGAGGCATCAACTAACAAGCTTCATGTTCACACAACTGAATATACTACTTTGATTCTATATATCTGATCAACATGTTAAGGAATTCAGGTTGAGAACAGTTTTAGTAATATTTATAGTATTTATTAACATTTTGAATTAACTTGTATTTTTATATTTTCAGTCTTCATTTTCATTTTAGTTTGTTTTGGTACTTTTTTTATGTGCATTTGTCATTTTTATTAGTTGTTTAATATTTCTACATACCCTTTATTTAGTTTAGATTTAGTAATGTTAGTACTTCAACTAAAACTTATTTGTTTTAGTTAATTGCCCAGGCACAATTTCTCAAGTTTTGTTTTATTTTATTTCAATTACTAAAATTTGATCAATATTAGTTTTTGTTTTTGATTTGGCTTTAGTTAACAATAACAACACTACTTGTGCAAATATGTTTTATTATTATTAAAAAAAAAAGCTTTTATATAATACTTTTTAATAATACTTTGCATATTTGATTTTTATGGTACCATACATTTTTATCGATTTTTATGGTTAAATATTTTGCAATGTGACATCAATACCCTTATGCAAAAAAATCCAAATTCTCATTACTGAAATTCAAAGAAATTATGCTGTATTATATAAATTATGAAATATTTGTATATTATGGTTGTCATTTGAGATTGTATGATGATATAATGAGAATCACTACTGAGGTAAATAGAAGATTTTGGAAGTAAAATATCCATATGGATTATAGTAATAAGAAATTGTGCTTAAATGTCATGGAAAACAATGCTGAAATGCTAAAAATCTGTTAAAGACTCATTTTCTTTATGCAGAATTCCTTGCGGATGAGATTTAACTGCATAGCCCTTTGTCCTCACTGAAACTCTATTCTTCTGTGCTTACAGGACTCAGCAGTGCATGCCCTCCTCCAGAGAACGTCCCTAATAAGACCATCTGTGTGGACAATGGGCGGTGTCTGAACGGAGATTGCATCCCATTCTGTGAAGCTGTGAAGAGCCTGCAGTCGTGTGCTTGCAATGGTAACCTGAGCTTCTGATAGAGCTAATACTGTTGGTATATTGCAAGTCTGTTTTGAGGAGACGTGCCCTTTTTTACTCTTCCTGTATGTCATTTTCAGAGACGAACAACTCTTGTAAGGTGTGCTGCAAGGATAAGAGCGCTGTGTGCACTCCTTATATTGATGACAAGGGTAACCCCATTTTCCTGCGGAAAGGCAAACCCTGCACTGTGGGCTTTTGTGATGGAGCGGTGAGTGTTCACAACATACACTTATTTACATTTCTACTCATGTAAGACATTTATAGAAGCTGTTGATTAATCGTGGCTCAATTGCAGTAGTTCACAAGACAATTGTAATGGTTTAGGAATTCAAAAATATGTTCTTATTCCTTCCAGGGTAAATGCATGAAACAGGTCCAGGATGTTATTGAGAGATTGTGGGATTTCATTGAGAAGTTGGACATTAACACTTTTGGTAAGTTATCTGTGAACACAGTGATGTCATCTTGAAACCCAATGGAGGATGTGAGATCTGTGTATGTGTTCTCAGGGAAGTTCTTGGCAGACAACATTGTTGGCTCAGTGGTGGTCTTCTCACTTCTTTTCTGGATCCCGCTCAGCATTCTGGTCCATTGTGTGGTGAGTCATCTCCACTAACATCTTACAGTTAGTTGTAGCTCTGAGGAAATGTCTGCCACTATAATGGACTGACCTTGAGTTGTATTATGGTCTAAAGGACTGTTTACGGTGAGAGCAAAACAAAAAGTGAAATGAATATGAAGTGTATATATATATATATATATATATATATATATATATATATTAGGGATGTGAAACGATTAATCGCGATTAATATATATATAGAAACAACTATTCATACAAAGAGCAAAAAAGTTAAATGAATCGCAGACAAAACATTTATTTACACTGAGAGCAAAACAAAATTTTGTGCGAAAAATACATTTCGTCTGTGATTCACAAACTTTTTTGTTTTACTCGTTCTGTGAATCACAGACGAAATGTATTTTTCGCACCAAGAGCAAAACGAAAAAATGTAATCACAGGCCAAAGGTTTATTCACACTAAGATTGAAACTAAACAACACTCTTAGAAGAGTCATTCAGGTTCTTAGAAGACAATCCATTTGATGATGCAAAAGGCCCCATCCTAGAAAAATAAAGTGATTTTTACAAGATTCCTGTCTCTTTTGTCTTTAGGATAAAAAACTTGACCAGCAATATGAATTTAACACAAAGTCACTCTTCTACCCCAGTGTAAGTACAAATCAGAACACAGAAAAAGTTATTTTTCTTTTGATAATAGGAAGCATAACAAATGCCTGACTGTGTTTATGTGCTGTCCCAGAATGCAGAGCTGCTGAGCAGTCTAGAATCAGCCTCAGTGCGGATCTTCAAACCGCCATCATCCTCGGGCTCCTCTGCGGTGCCACGCTTTCAGGCGTCCGAACCCTTGCAGACCAGCACGCCACCGGTCTCGATCTCCCAGGTGGCTCCAGCCTTAACCCCAACCCCGTGTCCTCACTCCACCATGGAGCACCAACGCATGGCCACCATCCAAGAAGATCCCAGCTATGATTCCCACCTGGATGAACTAGCCCTGGGAGAGGACTTCCCTACCTCTGGCACAGTGTCGCGCTCCTTTGATGATCTGACGGACAACCGAGAGAATGCCATGTCCTTCAGGGTAAAGAGACATGCACAAAATAACAGCAAGGAGACTGAATGTTAAGAGTGCGACTGTATAGAAATCGTAAGGGAATATGATTGGGAATGCTCAAAGCTCAGCAGAACAAGCATCACATATGCGCTGAAATGCAATGTGCTTGCCGCTCAAGTATTGAAAAAAACCCTAAAACAGAATGCAGTGTTTTAAAGGCATAGTTCACAGAAAATTCACCCTCATGTTGTTCCGAACCTGTATGACCGGCTGACTTCTGTGGAGCTCAGAAGGAGATAATCTTGATGATGTGCTGGTCTCTTTCCCGAGTAATTACAAAGCACACAAAAGCACAAATAAAATACCTTATACCATGGGCTGGGTGAATACTCCATTCTGATTGGCTGCAGGGTGTCCATTAAAAAGTGATAGAGGACACCTAGTAAAGGAGTTCTATAAATATCTCCGGTTGCTAAATAAACCGTCAGGCGTAACCAGGGAAACCAATTAATTGTTTGTAAAAACTTTAGAATTCGATTATAAAACTAATTAAAATATAAACTAATGTTTTAAAAATGTGTTATTTGGCGAGTGACCATGGTATAAGCGGGTTAATGCCCTTCGAGGTGTCCATTGTCAGGTATTAATGGACCTCCGCTGCGCGTCGGACGGTTCATGCCTCGCCGTCGTCCATTAATACCTGACAATGGACACCTCGTCGGGCATTAACCCTTACTTAAAAGTGATTCATATGACTTGTGCCCAATATTCCAAGTCTTACGATAAGATTTTGAGGAACAGACAAATATTTTCTTCTCCTTAAACCAAGTCCCTGCCCTAAATTTTTACTCTGATGTATGGTACAATACGGAATAAAATATCTGTTACTACTTCTCTTACATCTCAACTTTAGTTGCTGCAACCGGATAGTTTTAATGTTGAGTTGAACTTCAGTCCGATTCCTGAACAAATCATTGAGACTGATTTTGTGCACCAGAAGAACCAATTCATTCAAAATCCGATTCAGAAGGTTAATTTGTTCACTAACTGGACATTGCTACTTCTTTCATGAAAACAGAAGAGGGAAAGTCATACATGTTTGGAAAGACAAGGACAGAATGTTAATTTTTGGGTGAACTGTACCTTTAAGAGCACTGGTCTTTTATAAAGCAACAGATGGCACAAATCATTCAGTGTCTTGGCATTACATGGGAATTCAATGTTGTTAATCCTGTTAGGATTATGCAATATGCATATTTACACACGCACACTGGATCTCAACAGAGTAATCTACACGTGACCAGCTTCATTGTTAAAGCTTAACTACCCAATACCAAGATGTTTACAGGTCTGGTTTTGTCTAAGGGATTGAGCAGATGCTAACAGATCTTGATAACCGTTAACCATTACCTGTTATATTTTAGTTGATATTTTACTTGTATGTGTTCTCACACACCAGCAAATTATGTTTTGTAACCTATATAGAACACAATCTTTTGTTCTTGCTTTTATTGTTTGCAAAAGACAATCGGATATTTTAGAGGCACTTTTTTTTTGCTTTCATTTGTACTGTACTTAAATGTAACATGTTACAGTAATTTAAACAGTTATACCAGCAGATATTATCCCCTGGTTTCCCAGATAAGGCTTAAGCCTAGTCCCAGACTAAAAGGCATGTTTAAGCTGTTTTAACTGAAAGCAACTTGCACTGACATATCTTAAAATATACGTGTTGTTTGGTATATGAGAACGCTTTTGGCTCATTGGCTTTTTATGAAATACCAAAGTCACTAGTTAAATGAAAAGACAGGCAATCAGTTTTATCTCTCAATGTCCCAATGTCCATGACTGTAACTGTATGCAAGAATATGTATCTTGCAGCTGCTCCCTTAAGAATGTACTGATGTTGAACACTGCTCTGAGATCAGTATCCAAAGTGCCTTGTATTTGTTTTTGTATTCATCTTGTGAAAAAGTATTTTACTCCCATGTGTTTTGCAATGTAATCTACAGGAAAACGCAAAAAGGGAGTGTGACGATGTCATTTATTGGTGGGTAAACAGTCATCTTTTTCTGAATTTTACTCGTTAACTGTAATCGTCTTTTGGGAGTGTATTTGTGTTGATCTTGTAGAATACCAAGCATACTAGTGTCATTTCTAAGTAGGAGATCTTATTACGTGACTTTACCCTGAAAACGTGGTTTATTTTTATTATCGGGTGTCAAATCCTGTGAAATCCTTTTTTCATGTTAAGAAATGTGCCCATAATAATATGCATGGCTCCCCGCAATGTTGTGATGGGTCAAGAGAGAAAGTATTGAATGTTAAGACAGTGTTTTGTATCTGTGTTAGATTTGTATAACTTAATAGTTTTTGACTTGGTGTTTTGCAAGCTTTCATTTTTAAATAAAACATCACCCTTAATGTGAAGTGTGTATTGAAATTCAAGCTCAACTTCACTCAAAAACCTCTTTTATTAAATCAATACACTGATCTTAAACAAATTATAGCTTTAGTTGAACATAAAATGTCAGATAAAAAAAAAAAAAGACGACAAAAACAATGTAAACGATCACTACATGATGTATATTTAACTAGTGGAACTAAAAAACAGTGACTCCTGAATGCACATACGTATCAACATCTATCTTTAACTGGCATCCATTTGGTTTTAATGGCAATTCAATCCTTTGAAGTGCTTTGGCCAGTCCAACATCTGGTGTCTTCAGTCTGGTTTAAGTAGTTCAAGTGAGATGGACTGTAATAACAAAAGTTCTTGAGGGAAAGTAAGAGCCTGATAGTAGGCAGATGGGAATTGGCGATCTCACATGACAGGGTTCATGGCTTCATACAGCCTCTGCACAGCGAGCTCCACCATTTCTCTGAGAGAATCATCTTCAGAATCAGCTTCCTCATACTCCACGGTCTGAACACAAACATAAGCATCCCAATATTTCAGTTTCCATAAAACTTAGGTGTGTACACTTCTCAGAGTCTGATACTTACTCGGGTTTCCAGGTTGATGAAGGCAGTCTTCTCATCTACACTTACAGCGAGACAGTTCTTGTCTTTAAAGTCGACACACTCCTCTCCAAACATGTCTCTGCAGATCGTGGCAGAAAAAGAATTTAGTTCATCATAAATATCACTGACGGTTAGCGGAGTGCTGTGAAGATGAACTTACTGGAACATTTTCAGTAATCTGCTCTGGTAAACATCCACATCCATCTTCTTTTCTTGGGGCTGAACAACTAAGATGAAGAAATAAACAAAGTAAGACTTAAAGTCTATTAAAATTTGCAAGCAAAAAGTGAAAAAGAGGTAGAAGCACAGATGGAAGAAAAAACAGAAAGGAAGAAAGAAAGAACAAGGAAGAAAGCAAGTAATAACCTGTAATAAATAGAAAGGAAGGAAAGAAAGAAGTAAAAAAGGAAGGATTAAAGATAATGTGGGAAATAAAGGAAGGAAAAGGTAGCACGAAAAAATGAGAAAGGTAACAATCAAAGAAAGAAACTAGAATTAAAGAAGAAGGAGATAAAAGCAAGCAAAAAACAATAATGAAACAGGAATAATAGACAGAAGGAAGGAAGGAATAAAGATAAAAAGGTGGGAAATAAAGGAAGATAACAGTATAGAAAAAGGAAAGGAAGCAAGCAAGCAGAGGAAAGAAAGAAAAAGGAATTTCAAAGAAACAAGAATTAAGGAAGGAGTGAAGGAAGGAAAAGAAAGGAAGCAAGCAAGAGGAAGGAAAGAAAAAAAAACAGAAGAAAGGAAGGAAGGTAAAGATAGTAATAAAGAGAAAGGGTGAATAGACAGAAGGAAGGTCAGAAGGAAAGAATAAAGATAAAAGTGGGAAATGCAAGAAATAAAAGAAAGAACTGTCTCTTTGAGCTGTTCACCTTTCTGAGCTTTAGGGTTTGACTGCACCTCCAGCACCACTGTGGTGACGGCATCAGCGTACATGTCATTCAGAGGGTTGGCAAACCACTGGTGGAAGAACACCACAGACACAATTAGCAATACCAGTCACTCCTGTTGCCATAGTTACACTGGTGCAATGACTGCGGTGCCGCCCTACCTCCAACACGACCAAGTTTTGATCATGAACCACTGTGATACTGTTAAACACTCTTAGTGTGCTCTTCTCTGACGTCTCAATCTCCTCCACATCACCTGTAACACACACACACAATGAGCGCCACATTTAAACACGACACACACACACACACACACACACACACACACACACACACACACACACACACACTCACCGGTCAAGTGGCGTAGCTGATTCAAAAGCAGGGGAAAGGGGCCAGTGAAGGGAATGGCTTGAGTCTGTTTCACTGTGCTCATGGCCAGCTCAGTGTAATCTGCATCATTAAGAACAAAGAAAAAGCATGAGAAGCGAACACACACAAACACACATATGAAACACCTGAACCGATCACAAACACCAACTCACTGGAGAGGTCAGAGGGGGAGAGGATGTGATAACTGAAGTTCTTCTTCACCAGGATGCCAGAGACCCGCTGACCTTGTGCACACTTCTTATCCGCAAGAGAGCCCATCACCTTCAGATGCCACAGACAAAAACATTCAGTAACAAAATGATAAAAGGACAGTTCAAAACGTTGATCCATCATAGAGATGAACGATTCATAATAAGACTTAACTGTGCAGTGTATTTGTAATATGATTATTTTTGTACATTTTGTGAATTTTTTTTTATCACAACAGCATACCATTTTAACAAGTTCTAGTGTAAAAGAAAGAATGACAGAATGAGAAAAGAAAGAACAAAAAGACAGATAGACAGAAAGAAAAAGACAAAGAACAAAAAAAGAAAAAAAAAGAAAAGAAAAGACAGACAGAAAGAAGGAAAGAAAGAACAAAGACAGAAAGTCAAAGAACAAAAAGACAGACAGAAAGAAAGACAAAGAACAAAAGACAGACAGAAAGAAGGAAAGAAAGAGAACAAAGACAAAGTCAAATAACAAAAGAGAAAGAAAGGCAAAGAAAAAACAAAAAGACAGAAATAAAGAGAAAAGAAAGAGAACAACGACAAAGTCAAAGAACAAAAGACAGAAAGAAAGACAAAGAAAAAACAAAGACAAAGAAAGAAAGAAAGAAAGAAAGAAAGAAAGAAAAAAAAAGAAAAAAAAAAAAGAAAGAAAAAAAGAAAAGAAAGAACAAAGACAGAAAGTCAAAGAACAAAAGACAGAAAGACAAAAAAAGAAAAAAAGAAAAAAAAGACAGAAAAGAAAGAAAAAGAAAGAGAAAGAAAGAAAGAAAGAAAAAGAAAGTAAGAAGTGTGCAGTAATTTGTTCTGGGTTCAATTCAAACTAATCTTTTGCGAGTTTGAGACGTGTTTAAATACTGATTTCATATCAAATGAAAAACTCTTTTAGTCGTCATCCGGATGGATCTGATGAAGCACTTTACTAAGGCAGAAGAAATGTTTGTGATTATTATCATTATTAATAATTTGAATGATTTTTTGACCACTGGTGAGAAAGACAGCCATTAACCCAGGTAAACACAGCCCTACAGTAACGGTCTCTAACTAAGCAGAAGAGGAAGAACCTGGACCAATGAGAGTCTCACCTTAGCCAGCTTCTC